>NC_072016.1:7605780-7715780 GCF_027791375.1 Indicator indicator
AGAGCCAGCTTCTTAAAGTTAGAAAAATGACAAAATTGTTTTCAAGACTTGAAAGCTTCTGAGGTAATGGAAGAAGCGCTGCAAAAAGTGCTCACAGAGCTGAACGATGAAGGACTAGAGAACAGAAGTTCCTTTGGAAGCCTTTATTCGCCCTCCTCAGTCTCCTGAAGGGGTGACAATTGTATGGAGCCAAGAGACAGATCTGAATCAGTCAGTTCCTGCCACAGAAAGGTGGCTAACGGTGGGGGGTCCTAGAAAATCCAGTTTATGGTTCTTGCTGCTCTCGGGCCTGGAAGAGGTGTGAGACCACTTTGGTTAGCTGTGTCTCCACAGAGCCAAAAAACCACCTCAGCCAAAACAGAGATGTCCTATGCAAAGAGGGCACAGAGAATAACTTGTCACCCCCTCCAATTTCTCCCAGATTTTGTCAGCATGGGAATGTACACACTCAAGTACTGCTACTTAACGTCCTCCATCCAAGCATCCTTCTCCCTCCCCTCCATTCCAACTCCACGTTAAGACAGCAACAAGCCCCTGACAAACATCCCCTTTCCCAAAAGAGATGTTAGCTCCTCTCTAGGGGTATGAGCACACCATTTGCAGTGCAAGAATGAGATGGTCTTACTCATCCTATATTTTTTTCCTTAAAAAAACCAAAAATGCTCTTAGAAATTCTAGTGAAAGTTTTATCTCCCTTCTGTATCTTCAGGAGTGACACCTCCATTTTTGCTCTCTGAAGTTATTTGTGTGAAAGCAAAGATTCATGTTTTCTTCTGAGTTCCCTCAACAAGTTCCTTCCAGTGGGATCCATGAGGAGATTTGGCAGCCATTGTGACTCCCTACAGTACAACAGACCACTGGAAAATTCCTGCAGGCACCTCTGTGGGGTTCAACATAGAGGTCTCTCAGTTTAATAAATTACTGCTTAACACCTAAGACATAATAATTAATCATTTTACCATCCTAGGACAAAACAAGTTGGAAAATTCCTGCAAAATTTCCTGGAAATATTCTGCAGGTACCTTTGTGGGATCCGGTATCAAGATTCCTCAGTTTAATAAATTACTGCCCAGCACAGGAGTCATAATAATAAATCATTTTCCCTTCTAAGGAGATAAGGAAGGAGTAAATTAGAGTATCAAGGAGAGAATTTTAAACCAATATATTTTACTTCCTATTTGCTGTTGAATTTTTCTACCATAGAATCAGAATGATAAGGGTTGGAAGGGACCTCTGGAGACCATCTAATCCAACCCCCACGCAAGAGCAGATTCACCTAGAGCAGGTTGCACAGGACAGCACCCAAGCAAGCTTTGAAAGACTCCAGAGAATCTGGGCAGCCTGTCTCAGTGCTCCACCACCTTCCAAGTAAAGAAGTTCCTCCTCATATGTAGATGGAACTTCCTATTCAGTTTTGTGCCCATTACTTCTTGTCCTGTCCCTGGGCACCACTGAAAAAAGACTGGCTCCATCTTCCTGACACCCACCCTCTAAGTATTTTTAAGCATCCCTTCTCAGTCTTCTCCAGGCTAAAAAGTCCCAAGTCCCTCAGCCTTTCTTCATAAGGTCTGTTAAAGGCAATAACTCATTAAACCACATGCTCAGTCATGTATTTGAAGTGTGGTGTGATTTGATCTTCTCAGTCCATACGAGGATGTTAAACAGTGCCCACTAAGAAATCATCATCTGCAGCCAGTGCTGCGCAGCATCTTCTTCCTCATGTGTGGTATAGTGATCCCTCCCATCCAGCACAAGCTTTCAGGGACAGCTGATGTACAGCACATGGTTTCCATGATAGCAGTCCTGCCCCTGAAAGTAGACTGCCATGGAAGAGGTGCCCAAAGAAACTGCAAGGGGAAGGTGGCCCTACCCTTCACTCTGCTCTGTCCTGTAAATGGCAAAGCTAGAGCAGTCTTGATCAGACCTCACCTTGCAGGCATACGAACAGTCCACTGAGCCGCTCTGCAAATGACTTGGCTAGCTTGAGCAAGCCTGTTTCCAATGTCAAGAGGAGACCATTCACACATTCCCTCATGCTACACCTCAAGGCATGTGACTTCATGACCTGCATCTGCCAGATGAAACATTAGTGTCTGCTCTGAACCAGACACTCTCCTGTACATCAGTGCCAACAGTGGATTGCTCATTTTGTCTACCTCTGATTTCCCCCTCTGATAGCAACAAATTCCAGCAAATTAGGTGTGATTTAGACAGTCAGCCAGACTTAGAAACTGTCTCTCTTCTACAGTTTCAGATACCAAGGCTTTTGGAACAGCTTGAGGTGTAATTAAGTGTTCGATGCTCTTGCATTTTGTATGCTATGTTAATGCAGGAGTTTTTTTTTCCATGTCCTTGTTTCTTTGCCAATGAAACATGGCACTTAGAATTCATGTATTATTCTGGGGACAAACTGTTTAGCAGACAGGAAACTATAGATTAAAAGGGGTCCCAGCCAAACAAAAGCATAAGAATTTCATGCAAAATGATCCTATAATCTATTGTCCTGAAGGGTTCCTGTGATAAAATATGTTTGATTTTAACTGTGCCAAATCAGTTAAAGGGAAACAGTTTACTACTGCTCTAATCTTGTGATTAAGGGCAAGTTGCATATTTGAAAATTGGTCATTTCTGGTGCATCACCATCTGTCAGTACAAGTGGTTTTATTATGAAAAGCTTTTGTGCATTTCACCTTTTGTCTGCACTTCAGAATGGTGCACCTGCAAATATAAGGACTTCAATATAAGGACTTTCTACTCTGCCCTGGGGAGACCACACCTGCAATACTGTGTCCAGTTTTGGACCTCCCAGTTCAAAGGAGACAGAGACTGGAAAATAAGGAGACAGAAACTGGAAAATAATAAAGACAATTACCCGTGCAAAGTTGAAATCCATGGCTTGACCCAGAATTAACTTTGACATGAAAAAACTGCTTGCAGAAACCTACAGTAAGGTTTAATGTTAATTGGATACATAGCTTCTTAGCAATATCTTCCAATAGAAATGGACTCTCGTGAAGTCTATATTGTTCTCCTCACCTACTACTGAGTGAACAAGAACAGATGGATTCTAGAGACCTGCTGGAGAGAATCCAATGGAGAGGCACGAGGATGATTAGGGGACTTGAGCATCTCCCCTGTGAAGAGAGACTGAGAGCCCTGGGGCTGTTTAGTCTTAAGAAGAGAAGACTGAGAGGGGATCTGATCAACGTCTATCAATATCTGAGGGGTGGGTGTCAAGTGGAGGGGGCCAGGCTCTTTTCGGTGGTTCACAGTGATAAGACAAGGAACAATGGGTTCAAACCGGAACATAGAAGATTTCACATCCACATGAGGAGAAACTTCTTTACAGTGAGGGTGACAGAGCACTGAAACAGGCTGCCCAGGGTGGGTGTGGAGTCTCCTTCTCTGGAGGCTTTCCAAACCCACCTGGATGCATTCCTGTGCAGACTACCCTAAGTGATGCTGCTCTGGCAGGGGGGTTGGACCTGATGATCTCTGGAGGTCCCTTCCAACCTCTGATATACTGGGATACTGTGAAGGCACTGAATGAAAGCTGCCCCATTTGCAATAGTCATGGGGATGGATGTAACAAGCACGTCAATAGCAACTAAACATATCTAGGTCTGTCCTGGCTGGTGTTTTGTGAATTTCACAGTAGCTCAATATATCAGAGTTTGGAAGGGACCTCAAGAGATCATCAGGTCCAACCCCCCTGCCAAAGCAGGACCATTCAAAGTTTCATCCAAAGTTTCATCTTCTCTTTTCTTTCCCAGTACAAAGTCTAATTCTTGCTGCATGAACACTTGGTCAGTGAGATGATATTTTGGTGAAGAAAGTGTACTTGTACACATAACAAAAAAAACCCTCTGTTTGCAGTGATATTTCCCCACCACAGCACAATGTGACTCACTATTCAATCAGCTGCCATTGGTTATCCTTGGATATTTCCCAGAAACTCTATCCCAGGCCTCAAATAGGCTCAGGGCTGAAGTTAATATTCTCCCACTTTGACAAAGAGCAGTCACAAGTCATTGAACAAATCTTCCAGAACAGTTGGCTGAACTGAGGGAACTGAAAACAACCCATTCCTCAACCCCAGAGTTAAGTGGTTTTTCCCAAGAGGGTTTTCATTTTGGTTTTGAAAATGTAACAAAAGGGGTTTGGTTTTAATTTTTCCACAGGAAAGATTTTTAATCCATCAAAAATAGATAAGGCACTAGAAAACAGTTAATATCATTAAGAAGCTAACAATCACTACATCAAGAGAAGCATAGTCAGCAGGTCGAGGGAGGTGATTCTCCCCCTCTACTCTGCTCTGGTGAGACCCCCACCCCAAGTACTGTGTCCAGTTCTGGAGTCCCTGTTACAGGAAGGATCTGAATGTGCTGGAATGTGTCCAGAGAAGGGCCACGAGGATGAGCAGAGGGGTGGAGCTCCTCTCCTATGAGAACAGACTGAAGGAGTTGGGGCTGTTCAGTCTGGAAAAGAGAAGGCTCCAAGGAGACCTTATTGTGGCCTTCCAGTATCTGAAGGGGGCTACAAGAAAGCTGGGGAGGGACTTTTTAGGCTACCAGGTAGTGATAGGACTGGGGGGAATGGAGCAAAATTAGAAGTGGGTAGATTCAGATTGGATGTTAGGAAAAAGTTCTTCATCATGAGGGTGGTGAGACACTGGAAGAGGTTGCCCAGGGAGGTGGTAGAAGCCTCATCCCTAGAGGTTTTTAAGGCCAGGCTGGATGTGGCTCTGAGCAACCTGATCTAGTGTGAGGTGTCCCTGCCCATGGCAGGGGGGTTGGAACCAGATGATCCTTGAGGTCCCTTCCAACCCTAACAATTCTATGATCACATTAAAATATATGGCTAACTCAGCTCTTGCTTAATGCCAAGTGAAACTCATGGCTCAATAGCTAAGATCTCTGGGCAAAAGCAGAAAACATTCTGGAGTTGTTGCCAACTGTGTTGTAAACACTAGAAGAAAAGTGCCATTTCCCCAGAGGAGGCTGCAGCATGTTTGCTACTCACAGAAGTGCTTACAGTTCAGAGCTGTTTAGTTATGTTACCCTGCAACTAACTGCACTACACTCACCATGTAAGGACCAGACAGAAGCTCCACAAGTCCTGGTAAGGACCAGACAGCATCTCCAGCAAATCACACTGATCAAAACTGAAATGGCCTTTACTTTCTGTTTATTTCCTTAAACAAAGTTTTTTGAAGTGAGAACAAAATAGCAAGGGAGAGAAATGAAGAAGTAGTGGGCTTGAGCCATGCACTTAGCCAGTTCACAGCAGCCCAGAGTTGTTGCACATAGAGCAGAAAACATCAGTTTGCATAGGCAAAATTATCTCATTCTCCAAGGTCACACCATTCAGGTGTTCCAATACCACCAAAACTCTAATGGCTTTTGCCTGCAAATCCTCACTCAAAGACAAGGTTTAGGATGGCCATTTCAGACTGTCCCTGTGTCCCTATTGCCTGCTGTAAGGGGTTGGCAGCTTGATTGAGGTTTTAGCTACTTTGCCTTTACAAAATACTCCAACTTCGGGAAAGATTCAGAAAGACAATGAGGACAATGAAAGTAGCTTTGCATTTATTTTATCAGGCCATTATTTACTTAGTCATTTTCAGCACTATGTCAGAGTGTCCTGATTTTGCTGGGACAGAATCCTAGGTCAGCCATGGTCTGCAGGCCATCAAGAGCTCTGACTCACCCAAGGCAGCTGACCTGAGTTTGCTTGCAGGTGTATCCCAGCCCATAAACACCACACTCATTATAAAGAGAGAGGTTTACTAAGGCTGAGGAATTTTCTGCTTGTGTTTTTCCTGACCCTGCTCCTCCTGAGGGCTGTTTTCCTGTTTCTTGTGATGGCTGAACACTCACCCTGCTGAGGATACCTTCACATGCTTTTATACTGGTATTGGTTTGCCTATTTTGTTAATTCTGTTATCATTTCAACCCACAGGTCTGTGCTCCTTTTTCCAGTTCTTGTTCTCTGCTGGGGAGGGGTCATCTCATGATAGATCAACTGCTATAATTTAGCCCTGGACACAGGCTAAATGTAGACACAGAGCTGTGGGAACATACAGGGCTTTGTGTGTGAATTACTTATTTGGGCTTTCTCCTGGAGGCCTCTTCCTTTCTGAGTACGGGGCAATGAACCTCCTCCTGTTTTGCATTGCTTAGTAAGCATCATGTGTCTTCATCTTCTCTGAGTGCTGTTTGTGACCCTTGTGGCAGGCAAAGATAGAGTTGTCTCTCTGTCCAGACATGACTGGGGACAAAGGGAACAACCAGGAACTTGCCATGTGTGCCACCACTCCTTGGAGCCATACAGACCCCAAGTGAGTTTCTGAGCCTCTTTCCCTCCAGCAAAACTAGTGCAGCACACTTCCCAGAGCTGCCAGTAGCAGAAGTGCCTGACTGTTTCAGTTGACTAACAGCCTGATGCCTCTGACCCTGGCTTGCAGACAGCATGGATGCTCTAGATAAGACATGAAAAATATTTGTCAGAGTATTGGGAGAGATTGCTGTGTTATTTCTTACGCTGAAAACCAGTAGCTAGTTTTAGTGTAAAGAGAAGTGGGCTGTGATCTGCTCGTGAGCTCTCTCACAGATGTCCCAGCCATTTTTTTTTTTTCCCTGTGTTTGTGGTCTTTTGCACTGTTTCTTTGCACTAAACATTAATGATTCATGTCTCTAAGGGCTGAACTGGAAAATTTCCTAGATTATACACCTGCCTCCTCTAGGAGGACTAAATGTACCAGCAGTGGGTGGACTTACTCAGGCTCCTATTAAGCAACATCTGTGGGTGTTTTTTCAGTCCAGCTGTTCACATGTGACTTATTCTGCAGTTAGATCAACTATGTCAATGGGAACAGTAGGCTTCAAGCCTGCTATTGACTGGAATGATTATAATAATTGCTGTTACCATAAAATATGCTGCAAATGTCAGCGGATAGGCTCAGAAGGCCATATGCCAGCTGAATAAATGAGATCTTGCTACTTGCAGGATGTGAGGTCAAATGCACCAAAGTGGTTTAGGCTAATCATACAGGGACAGGAAATGCCTACCAAGATATTGGCCACAATCACACCTGCTACCTTCTGATTCTTCTACAGGTTGACACCTCCCTAAAGGACTAGGAGCTGCAAGCTGTACATGCCACACAAGGGAGCAGGAAAGTCACGATGCAGATCTGGCAGCTGGTCTCTCCCATAAGGTACCTAATCTCTTTCCATTTTATCATACAAGTAGAATGCACAGATTAAAGAGTCCCAGGGTTAACTTGTCACTGACAAAATGGGTTGAGGGGATGTAATGCAGTACTGAACTCCCTGACAAAAAGTAACATGTTGGCAGCCCAGCCTTCTCACTGCTCAGCTTCTGGTTTTATTCTAAAAAGGAAAGATCAGCATGGTAACCTCTTACACTTCTGCATTTCACAGAATGTTAGAGGCTGGAAGGGACCTTGAGAGATCATCCAGTCCAATTCCCCTGCCAGAACAGGATCACCTAGAGCAGATCACACAGGAGCTCATCCAAGTGGGTCTTGAACATCTCCAGAGAGGGAGACTCCACAACCCCCTCAGGCAGCCTGTTCCAGTGTTCTGTCATCCTCACACTGAAAAAAATTCTTCCTTCTGTTTCCATGGAACTTCCTATGCCTCAGCTTTCACCCACTGCCCCTTGTCCTGTCATTGGGCATCACTGAGCAGAGCCTGGCTCCATCCTCTTGGCACTCACCCTTTACATCTTTATAAACATTAATGAGGTCACCCCTTAGTCTCCTCTTCTCCAAGCTAAGGAGCCCCAGTTCCCTCAGCCTCTCCTCATAAAGAAGATTTTTCCAATCCCTTAATCATTTTCATGGCTCTGTGCTGGACTCTTTCAAGCAGTTCCCTGAGGTCCTTCTTGAACTGAGGGGCCCAGAACTGGACACAATATTCCAGATGTGACCTCACCAGGGCAGAGTAGAGAGGGAGGAGAACCTCTTTTGACCTACTGACCACAGCCCTTCTAATACAGCCCAGAATACCGTTGGCTTTCTTGGCCACAAGAGCACATTGCTGGCTCATGGTCAACCTTCCATCCACTAGGACCCCCAGGTCCTTTTCCCCTTTGCTGCTCTCCAGCAGCTCAGTCCCCAACCTATACTGGTACATGAGGTTGCTCTTTCCCAGGTGCAAGACTTTACACTTGCCCTTGTTGAACTTCATTAAATTTCTCCCTGCCCAACTCTCCAGCCTGTCCAAGTCCTGCTGAATGGCAGCACAACTCTCTGGCTCTCTGGTGTGTCAGCCACTCCACCCAGTTTGGTGTCATCAGCAAACTTGCTGACAGTGCACTCGGTGCCCTCATCCACATCATTGATGAATATGTTGAACAGCACTGGTCCCAGTACTGACCCCTGAGGGACTCCATTTGGAGTGCAGAGTACATCTGACAGAGCTGTGATACCAAGTAAAGATAACCATACTCTCACCTCTAAAGGGGAATAAGAATAAAGTGGCTAAACATGGCCACAAATTAGTTTAGGCTGAAATTCAGGAAGAGCTGCAATTATCATGCAAAAGAAAGAGAAAGAAAAAGAAAAGAAAGAATTGACAGCAAACTCACCAACCAGACTTAAAATTTGATTGTAATTGAATCAATAGATGTTATTTCTAATCAATCAATTAATCTAATTATAGAAGTTACATATTATGTAATTAATTATCAATTAATTAATCTTTCATTATCTTTTATTTACTTTCATTTTAATTAATTGATTTGCACTTTGTTTGCCTATCTCAGTAGGCAGGAGATCCCTTCTTATCTCCTTCTTCCAACCTCATTTTTCTTGCCCTGCTTTTCCATTGAGGTGATGTTAAACTTGACATCTTCCCCTCCCCCTTACCAGCTCCTCTTTCAAGCACACAGTGGCCAAGAACATCATACTACAAGCCTCAGGAGAGCCCTCCTGTGACCCCAGGAACACACAAGGTGCAGCAAAGGCAGAGAGCTAATTCATCAGCCCCAGCAGAAGGGTGAGGGGTTTTCCATGCTCTCCAAGAGCACAGAGAAGGGACAGGATGACTGTCAGAGGCTGGGGTTGTCTCTGGGGATGGAATCTCCTCCCCTCTGACTCCATCTCAATTCCAGCTGTCCCAAGCATGGAAGGATAATCGCTTTACCTGTTGTAGCATCAAAAGGTTCTCCTGGGGAGTGACAGGGCCACTGACAAAGGGCTCAGAGGAAAACAACCCAGAAGTGGCACTTTTGGGGGTATGTGATGTACAAGGAGAGGAGGAAAACAAGGAGGCAGTGGTGGAAGGATCCCATGTTACCTGCAAGATAGGGAGACAATGAGGGGGTGATAACACAGCGGTCTGGGTTAGTTTACAGCTAGCTAGTCAAGGAATACTATGCATAAGGGTGCTCAGAAATGCTAAGTCTCCTTCTCAGACCTCTTACATGGAGCCTAAAAGATCCAGAGTTGCACAGCCCCCGCGGCCACTGCAAAAGCTCTTCTTGCCTCTTCGCTTTCTTTTAGCTTCTCTAGTTGAAAGCCCTCTGGCTCCCACCTGCTCGGGGCTGCTGCCATGCTAACTGCTTTCCTACCGCTCAGCGGCTACAGTACTTAGCTGCTGCTCAGAAGGCAGGGTCACTTGTTGTAGCAGTTCTTTGTCTTTTCAAAACAAAGCTCTTCACTTGACCATGAAATTTGTGCTCTAATGGGATGTTTCCTTCACTTCCCAAACTGCCGGCTAGGATCTGTGGGCTCACAGAGAGCAACAGATACTAGAAATCTGAGCAAGGCAGGAAGGATGCTCAGGGTTTCTGCATTTCCGATGCTTTGTTAACAGTCATCTCAGCAAATATAATGATACCCACACTGTGAACACACAAGGGCACTCTTGAGAGCATTTCATTAATCATTTATGCTGTCAGAACTACCCTTTTAATCATCTCTGCCCCTACAGAGATGCCAGACTTAGAAGGAAAAAAAAAAAAGTAACAAGAAAGTTTAAACATCTACTTAAAGCTAAATGAAGGGTGATACATATAAACAAACCCTTTAGTGAAAAGAGCAGCATAGAAAGTTGACAAGCAAGAAAAAGCAATTGAAAAAATGAATTTGAAAGGATGCAAGTTTGGAGATAAGTCCTTGAGATGTGGCATCTTGTTTTCAAGGATGCCTCAAGTAGTGCTGAGGCTCTAGGAATATTAAATATTGTTCCAACTGTACAGAAAGGAGCTTACTGTTTAAAACAAGACCATAACATTCTGAAAATCTCTTATAGAATGTCTTTTTTTTTTTTTCAGTACACTCAGTTGAGGACATTCCATTGCAGGCACAGTCAGGAACACCAATCTCAATAAATCTTTTAGATGGAGTTCTTGACTCGTAATAAATTCCTGAGTGGATAGTTAGAAGCAGAGAATCTGGATTTCTTGTTTAGCTTATTTTATGTAAAAAGCTTTTTTGGTTGAGGGATATTTGTTTCAGGATTGGTCAGAAAATGCCAGAAGGAAACTTTCCAGGGGAAATCCCCATTTCTTATTGCTAAAATTAAAATAAATAAATAGTTTTCAAAAGTCTTCCCAGATTCTTGGCTTTGTTCAAAGTTAATTAGCAGTAATATACTTTTGCATAACTCATACAGCTGTTGAAGTTCACCTGTATCCTGATGACCAGTCACCACCACCCTTGGAGCAAATTTTGTTACTCCATTGCAAATACTCCTCCACTGCATAGATTCTAGTTTGGCTTGGACTGAGAAATTCCTGATGGAAACTAAACCTGTAATAATGCAGTCTTGTTATAGTCATTTTCTAATAGCACTTATTCCTTCCAGAAGCACTAAGGAAGATTAAGTACTGCAGCAAATGAAGGATGCAAAATTATTTTGCTACCACCAGCAATGACAAAAAGCATTTAGAACTATTTTAAATTATTTCTTGCATAGAGAGGATGACATATGGGGCAATTGCTTGAGTCTGAAAACTCCATTGTGGCTGTATTATTTATTGTTATTTAAAGATCTGAGTGAGCATCTCTTGCCACAGTGGCTAGATGCTTATTTGCTCATTAATGTTGATAAATGACATGCACTCAGAAATACCTAAACACAGTGCTTACAACTATAAACACTTCCATTTCATCAAGTTGGACAGAAAGTCACAGCAAAACCATCAGACAAAACCTAAACCCCAGCAACTTATCTACATCTTTAAAATCTTGATAGACTCAAACAGTGGCAGAGGACTTCAGAGATCACACTTGACTCCAGCTGTACTCAGCCTTACATGTTGACTTGGATGGCAGCCGTGGAGGTGATCAAACAGGGACTGCATTTTGTTTTAAATATCATGAATGGATCCAGTCAAAGAGGCTTCTTTTTGTTACATTACAACTTGGTAGTAAATTGCACAGGAAAACAGGTATCCTTCCTTCTGCAGCTCATTGCAGGATGCAGTCTTTGTGCTATAGAAACAGGATCATCCCATAGGACACCCTTATATTTGCTGTCTACAGCCCCAAAAGGTTCTGGCAAAAGTGCTGGAACCCTTCTGAGAATACCTTGAGCTGTTTCACTCACCAGAAATACAGATTTGAGACACAAGAGATGCTAGATCAAACATAGAAGGCTGAGGTACTTCTATGAGGCAGGTAAAGGCTCTTGGAGAACATCATAAAGATTAAGGTATATTCAAAACTTCTGCCTTTGGAAAACCAATTGAGCAACCCCAGCATCAATCCAGAAGGCCATGCAGCCAGGCAAGTCATGAATTTGGCCTCAAGCCACATAACCACTCTCACAGACAGGCTGTGCAGAGATGTTATCTCTTCCCCTCCTTTTGCACTTGTTCCATTGGGAGGAATGCTGTTAAAGGTTCATTAATCTATGAAGTGAGCAGAAAAGACAGGCTAGTGATTAGGAAGCACCTGGGAGTGAAAAATTCTGAGTAGCACATCATGCTTTAAGGTCTTCAGAGGGCAAAGTGTTTAACAGAAGTCCTTAAACTACTCTGTCCAAGGCTATGCAGGGTCTATCGATCTACAAAATGAATCTATTAATGTAAAAGCTGTCAACATACAATGATGAAAATGAACATTAACTAAATAATTCAACACATAAATTTTCCTACTAATTAAAGATCATAATCAAAAGTGGTAGTGATTTTTGCAATCACGAGGTAAGTGTATGGAAGGAAAAAGAACTTGCAAAGGGTTTTCATTAGAATCAGTTTTGTGGTGTTGAAACAAGGCTGAAAGAATAGAATATGGACAAGAGTAAGTTAGTAAAGCATGATGATAGCTCAGTATCTGCATTTTCATCAAGTTCCAGGCAACTCTCATTCCCTGTGCAAGACCTCCTTCATACACAGTGTTCTCCCAGTAAGTTTTGCCTCACTTGATAGTGTGTAAGGATCTGATCATAAATGGAGATGTTCAAGGCAACCGATTTTTTATTTTTTTTTTTTTCACAGCAATGCAGTTTAACACCAAGATAGATAAAAGATTTGTTTGATTATCTGAAGCAGGTGTCTGGATACAAAAGCTATATCACCCTGTGAAATAGCCTTGTAAAGGAAGGGTAAGGTCACTGGAAGCCTGAAAAGAAAAGGTATGTCTCTCCTTATCTTTGGCAGGTTTTGTTCAGGGTAATTGTTCATCACCATGAAGGAAACAAAAGGGTGATTAATAATCTCAGTCCTTCAGCCCTTGCATTCCTCCTAGATTATAACATGGCAACATCCCAAAGGAGTATCTGTCAGTTCCAGGTGTACATGGCAGAAATGCCTGTCCTGTAGAAGCAGGTAGACAATTCTCTCTTCTGTGGCTCTCTAAAGGAAGGTGGTGTGAAAGGCACGCTGCAATGCACTTCACTGAAGAACATGTCAAATGGATCCTCATGCACGTTATGGGTTATGATACTTAGTGACTTTAGGCTTAAAAAAATATGAGTGAAAAGAGGTTCATCTATCTATACCTCCACATTTTGTGCAAGATGTCCATGCAGGAGAGAGAATGTCAACTTTTATTTACAGGGGCAAACTAGAAGTACCCCAAGAGATTCAAACTGTCCTCTCTTTGTGGTTCTTTAATGCACCCATGTCCAATCTTGTCCTGAAGAGCTGCCCTTACTCCTTGTACATATAAATACTGACCACTGAAGTGATAGAGTTCTCCAAAGCACTTGTACCTAAAGGTGAGGGGAAATTTCCAGACCATAGTTATCCAGCTTATCCTTGGAGCATGACTCCAAACAGTAGTTTCAGCCTCTTGTGCTTGCTAACATCTTGCATCTTCAGACCTGAGGGCATTAACTCCCTATGTCCCTATAGAATTCCACCAGCCTTAGTAGTCAACAACAGAGTCCCTTGAGCACACACAGATATCCAAAGCCCTCAGCTAAGCTATTCTTGGGAAAACCATTCACATCACCCAATTCCATTCTGAAAATCTGACAGTTTGTCTTCAGGTCACCGATTCCATTCACAAAAAACACTTTCTTATGAATTTGAAAGACATTTCTTACTCTACATGAGTGTTTTGAGCAGCTCTGGGATCATGCCACTTACTCAGACTTTACAGGATTATGACCTTTGTCTAAATGGAGGTCCAAGATGGCAATACAAGACCCTGCAAGCACAGAAGAAAAGTGTCACACAGAGGAAAGAACCTCTAAAGCTGGTTGGCTTGTTCTGAATCATTACTACTGTTTGTTACTGTTCTGTATACTAATTTTCCCTACTGCTCACAAGAAGACATGTGTTGAAGAGTACCTAAGGTCAGATTGCAAGAGATTAACAAGTTATGAAGGATTTGTATACAATTTGATCTTTTGTTGTTGTTGCTGATGTAAAATCTTGACAAAAGCAAATCCAAAAAATTCATCTTGTCAGAGAGGATATGGGGAAAAAAACAACATAGATCTTCTCTGTCTTTTTTGTTAGGCTTGTGTTTCCTTAAGGGAAAAAAAATTGTTTTATACCAAGGAAATGATGATTTACTCTTCTGCAAAACTATTTCCTCCTTAGTCATCCAAAATGAACTGCAATTGAAATGCTAAGAAAGGTGGAAAAGGAAAGAATTTGAATGGGCAGAATGAAAATAACATTGAGCTATAGAAGAATATTTTAGTGTATGACCTAAGCTTACTCATCCATTCTTTAGAACCAAATAGGAAGTTTTCCCATTAAAAATCTGCAAAGCAGCATGCATGATGTCAAAGTCAGATATTTTCCAGATGATTGAATATCTTGATCCCTAGAAGCAAATTTTTTTGGATTGCAATAGAGACTGACTTTGCTATTGCAAGAAGCTCGTTTCTTTAATATCTTATTAATGATGTGGAAGAGGGATTTGATTGCACCCTCAGTAAGTTTGCAGATGACATTAAATTTGGTGGGAGTGTTGATCTGCTGGAGGATAGGAAGGCTCTGCAAAGGCATCTGGACAGGTTGGATCAATGGGCCGAGGTCAATTACATAAGGTTTAACAAGGTCAGGTGGCAGCTCCTGCACTTGGGTCACAACAACCCCAGGCAGCGCTAGAGGCTTGGGACAGAGTGGCTGGAAGGGTGTCCAGCAGAAAAGGACCTGAGGGTGCTGGTTGGCAGCTGACTGAACATGAGCCAGCAGTGTGCTAAGGCAACCAAGAAGGCCAAGAGCATCCTGGGCTGTATCAGGAATAACGTGGCCAGCAGCAGCAGGGAAGTGATTGTGTTCCTGTACTCAGCACTGGTGATGCTGCACCTTGGATGCTGTGTTTGGATTGGGACCCCTCACTACAAGAAGGACATTGAGTTGTTGGAGTGTGTCCAGAGAAGGACAACAAAGCTGATGAAGAGTCTAGAGAACAAGTCTTATGAGGAGTGGCTGAGGGAACTGGGATTGTTTAGTGTGGAGAAGAAGAGGCTGCACTGAGGTGGGGGTTGGTCTCTAGTATCAGGTGATAGAATGAGGCCTGAAATTGTCCCAGGGGACATTTATATCAAGTATTAGGGAAAATTTCCTTATGTGAAGAGTGGTCAGGCATTGGAATAAGTTGCCTGGGGAAGTGGTGGAGTCTCCTTATCTGGAGGTGTTCAAGAAATGTGTGGACACTGCACCTCAGGACATGGTTTAATGGCTATGGTGGTCTTAGGTAGGACTCAATGACCTTAGAGGTCTTTTCCAACCAAAACAATTCTGTGATTCTATGACTACAATTTTCATTCAGGGAAAGGAATGAGTGCAGGAAAAACTTACCACTTTCTGGATTTCCCCACATGTTCATGTATTAAGTTCCCTCAGGCATCTGGGACAATTAGGCTGTGGTAGGATCTTCAGAAAGATGTTTTGTTCCCCTATCCAGAACTGGGCAACCTTAGTGATATCCATAAAGACATGGATCTGGCTTTCATGGCTTGAAAAGAGTTTATCTGAAATGATTTTACTCTAATGAATAATGTTTTATTTAAGGTAGTTGTCCAGTCTTTAATTACCTCTTTCATTACTTCCTAGGGAACTAACTACAAGCCAAATCACATTCATTGAATTTAAATTGCTTGGATCTGAGAGGCTTTTTCCCTGGGCTATTTTGGAGGTTTGGTAGTGGCTGTGGAAGTTATCCTGTAAGAATAAAATGAGCATGCTCCCAAGGAACAGCACCTTCTGATGACTGCAGCTCTTTTCCATTTGATCAGTAGATGAAGACAGCAGAATGTAGATTTCTGCTTGACACTTGCTGTGTGTAAGCAAGGTCTTCACCACTGAGTCCAGCCCATTGCATGTCTTTTCCTTTTACCAAATACCCTGTATCTTCTCTCTCCTCAACTATGATACCCACCTCCAATCACATAATGTGAGTATTTTCTTTTCCTGAATGGCAAGTGCTAGATCAGTTTATGGATCATGGGTTTGAAGTCAACTGACTCCAAAAAAAAGAAGAGAAAAGATTAGAATCTCAGCCTGTGTTCAAATCTGAAGACAGGATTTTGAAAGGCAGTTCAATCTCACGCTGTCAAAGTGCTGAAGCCTGAAGTGTCTGGAAATTCATCAGCCCTTCAGCCCTCCTACAACTCCAGGTGCCTACACGTCACACTTGACCAGCATCTTTTGTTTGACTGAACAGTTCAAGCTAACCTGAAGTCAATTAGCAGAAAACTCCACAAGCACAGCATTATTGACAGAAATATGTGTTTTCTCAGAGGGCAGATATTACTGCCCACTGCTACAGGCAATGCTTAACCAGCCAATAATCCCAGGGAGGAGACAATTTAGAAAGGTTCAGTTCCTTTGCACAGGTATAATTCTCCAGTAGTCAGACATTTACATTGGCAACAAACCTGCACGCACACACAAAAGAGGGGAAGAGAAAGAAAAAGAAAAAAAGCAAACAGATTTCACTCTTTACTGCACAGATAGTGAAAAAGGTGTCTGAAAGGGATGACTTGTTCCCCTGGGATGTGACAGCAATACAGGACAGAGGAAGCAGCAGGAGGTATCAACTCCTCTTCACAAAAGAAAGCGAAGCTGAGGCTCTCAGAATCAGTGAGAAGATGCTTGATGGTCTTACACCAAAAGCAGGTGAAGAATAAATAAGTCAAAGTGCTGGTATCTTGAAAGGTTCTCAGGCAGCAGCCCCTGCTGCTTAGCCTCATGCTATGCCATTAATATGGAAAGCTTGCCACCCGCCGTGTGGCACTCCACTAGCAGAGGGCAGCTTCTCAGCAGCGGGCCTTGTGCAGCCTAGGATCAGCTCTGTGATTTTGGTGAGCTATCAAACATCACCAGCCCAGCAGGAGCTCCTTTTTGAAGGGAGGGAGAGCAGCAGGGGCCCCAGGCTGCAGTGAGGCTAACATCAGACAGCACATGCCACCAGCTGCTGGCATGGGATGTGTCTGTCAGTGGGCCAAGGTATGAGCAGTGTGGTTTTCTATACCTCACAGCCAGCAAAGCCAGTGGGGATTAGAGCAGACCTGAACCTCCTTTCATAAGGCATGCAGGTCACCTCTGGTTTGATTGAATTTTTTGAGGTAAATTTGCAAGCAAAATTTGGGTCTTAAATCCAGTTTGACTCTTAGCCACATGCAGTTCTTGCAGATTTTGGGACTGTATTTTTGAGCTGGGGGGGTAGGGGGATGGAAAAGGCCTTGGCTTACAGAACAAGATGCCCTCTGTAGATAAACCTTTGGTTGCAGTGGTTTGGGAACCATCCTACTGAATTGGTTCTTGCAGGTGTGCAATTAAATAACCTGGGAGGGAGATTCATGCCACTGCTTTCCTCTGCTGCTTTGTACATGTAATAGTATCTTCCACCTTTGTCTTAGGCAGTGACAATGAATATTGTCCAGAATTTGAACACCCTCCTTTCAGTGGCATTGTGCACCTGGGAATTTCTGTGCTTTTTGTTTTCTACTCCGTGCTTGATATGACCCTGGTTCACTGGATCTGAAACAGGGCATTAAACATCTCTGTGAAGTGCTCACTTGAATTAATAAAGGAAAGTGAGATTGTGGAGGCTGAAGTTAACAATAGATGAAATCTTTCTTGGGTGTATAGGCCCAGACACAAAATTTTTTATGCACTTAGCTCCAGTGGAATCTCTGGGGTATAAGTGCTGTGGACCTGATCTGCAAGGTCATGTTAGCATGTCCTACATGGATTCTTACACCTTTCCATGTGCAAGCCACGATAGGGCAATAAAAGGTATAAAATATTAGCAAAGGAAAAGAGATTGAGCCACAGACAATTGCCTCGCCAAATGATGACTCATTTGAAGTAGTATCTTGATGAAGAAGAGTTGCCTGTGTAGAAATCACAGGTCAGGCCTTATTTTAGAAAGTGAATTAGAGCTTGTTCTAAACTGTGAGTCTAAAACATCTCTATTTCCTGAAGCCTGAGAAAACACAGGTTTGCAAACACTGACCTAGTGCTTCCTTAAGCAAAGAGAGCCTTCAGAAGCTCAAGATGTGTTTCCCAAAAGCATGGTATGGTTGTTCTACTTGAATGCAAGCCAAAAGAGAAATTTAATTCACCACTGAGAGCCTTTTCATGTTCTCAAGATACACGATGCGGAACCAAGCACAGAGCAGAAAACAAAAAGCACAGAAATTCCCAGGTGCACAATGCCACTGAAAGGAGGGTGTTCAAATTCTGGACAATATTCATTGTTCACTGCCTAAGACAAAGGTGGAAGATACTATTACCTGTACAAAGCAGCAGAGGAAAGCAGTGGCATGAATCTTCCTCCTGGTTTATTTAATTACACACCTGCAAGAACCAGCTCAGTAGGATGGTTCCCAAACCACTGCAACTCCAAAGGCTTATCTCCAGAGGGCATCTATCTCCTTCATATCACATCCTTGGAGAGTGCAAAGATTTTATTCTTTTATTCAGAATAGATTCCTTTTCAAGAGGAATATTGCCAAATCTTGTGTTTGCTGACACTGTGCTTACTGACATAATGAAGTTGTTGCTTTTCAGCCTCTTAAATATCAGGGAGACAGTTAATAAAAAGGCTACTTTGTTTCCAGGCATTTTTAACATGATGATGGAGAGCAGCCAGCAGAAGTTCTTCTTTCCTACCCATGATCAAAATTGGAATCATCTAGATTTATCTCCAGGAAGATATGTAAAATGAGAACAGAATCCAGTTCACAGAATCACAGAATATATCTGGTTGAAAGAGATCTCCAAGATCATCTAGTCCAACCTTCAACCCAGCACTGAAGGGTCAACACTAAACCATGCCACTACACACCAGGTTCACACACTCTTGAACTCCTCCAGGGATGGTGACTCCACCACTGCCCTGGGCAGACAATTCCAGTGTTTGAGAACCCTTTCAGTGAAAAAATATTTCCTAACATCCAGCCTAAACCTCCCCTGGCACAGCTTGTAACCATTTCCTTCAGTCCTGTTGCTTGTCACCAAGGAGAAGAGGCTGTCTCCTTTCTCTCTCCAACCTCCCTTCAGGTAGTTGTAGAGAGTTGGGGCTTGGTCTCTTCTCCCAGGCAACCAGCAACAGAACAAGGGGAAGTTTAGGCTTGATCTCAGACAGAAGTTCTTCACAGAGAGAGAGATTGGCCATTGGAATGGGCTGCCCAGGGACGTGTTGGGGTCAATGTCCCTGGAGGTGTTTAAGAAAAGACTAAGTGCCTGGACGAGGCACTTAGTGCCATGGTCTAGTTGATTAGACAGGGTTGGGTGATCAGTTGGACTTGATGGTCTTGGAGGTCTCTTCCACCTGGTTGATTCTGTGATTCTGCATATTGAAAATTGCAGCACAGCTTGGTGAGTGGTACAAGGGAAGGCCACTCTAAACCTCAGAGATTGACTTAGTTCAGCTCTGCGACCCAAGGAACTCTGCACACACACAGACATGCCTATGGATGCAAACATACTCTGCTTTCTATGTCCTCATCATCTGCACACTGGACTCCAACTTAGATAGTTTAACTGAATAAACATTTCATCACCTGTTCTACTTAGAGGAGGGATGACCTGTCCTAGCTCCGAGGGAGGATAATGAAAGATGACACTAATCTAAGCTATTTTATTCTCGAGGAGTTGGGGTGGGAGAGGAGACTGACAGATGGATTGAGAACCTCATTAACTCCTTCTTCAAAAAAAATGTACTCCCTCTGAGCAACTTACAGGGATAAAAACACCCTCAGAAGTTGCTTTGTAAGCCATTTAAAAGACAAAGCTGCAAAGGGAAAGCAAGACTGAGTGTGCTGTACTATTCTGAAGGAATACTCGTTAGTTTGGGTTCATTAGTGCCTTTTATTTTGAAGGACTGCTAATCGCTTCACAAGTTGAAATACTGCCTGTGCACCAGGAGCCTTTCACCTGCCAACCAGATGCAGCAGTTTGAGGCTTCAGGACTGAAAGCAGGGAAAAGTTGTAGCCAGGATGAACACTGAAGAGGTACAGGTTATACTGTCACGTACAACTGCAGCCTTAGGAATTGGGGGGGATCAGTCAGAAGAAACATCCTGGCAAGGGGAATCATAGGATGATAAGTGATTGACAAATTTTTACAACCATTAACTGACATAAAGTGGTGAAATCCTTGTGGTGCAGAGGCAGAATGCAGGTATATCTCCTGGAAGCTCTTCTCCACTGACTTCTCTTAAGCCTACACAGACCAGACCAACATCCTGAACCATGATGGCACCAACCATCTCCTCTCTAACTTTTTTCCTATCATTTCCAAGGCTCTTCACTTAATTTCTCACATTACAATACTCAAGAGAGATAATCATTTCTATCCTTAATCTTGTCTTTTATTGGGAGCAAGAACTTGGGAGAACCCATGAAGATCAGGTAGTTCAATAATTATCATGAATTATATGACTTCTTGGAGCAGGTAGGCATCTATCTCTTTCAGCTCTTCCTGGCAGGGCACATGATTTCCAAGGTGGAGTCCATGAACTTAAGTCCTTTGTGTTGATGGTTTGTACAGCAAACCAAAGGCATTCAAGAGACATTGCTGTCCAGATATTATTAAGAAACCGTAGGATCTCAGAGACAAAAGAGATGTAGTTTGCTGAACTATAACAACTCAGGCTGTATAACTTCCATCCTGAATTCTTCTTGGGGGTCTGCCAGCATCTCTTTGTATCACAGTTACTCAAAATGTTTACATAGAGAAAAAGATACTAGAGTAGGATACACATAGTTCTTGCTTACACTACAAACTATGAATGTTTTGTAAGCAAGAGGGTTTCCTCCTGACATTTGAATGTTTGAACTAAAAGAAGGAGCAGGTGCAGCAGATATAAACATTATATATTTTAGAGACGAAGCCATTAGGGATTCACCCTGCCTCATACACTGAAGTCACTGTTTTCTTCTGTAACATCCTGTTCCAAGCAATGAAGAAGCTGGATGCTGATGTAGCAGTGACCATCAGTTATCAGCTCAGTTCAGCTCAGGTAGTAGATTGCTAGTTGCATTGCAGTTTGCACCACCCTTTCAAACAAAGTGGATCATGCAGTCCTTTCACTCTTCACCTGCATTGTCCTTGTTAGTCTTAATCAGTAGCTCCTGAATTAGCTACCTTCTTAAAATAGGAGTCTGAAATTGTTGTTATTCTACCTTCTGGGGTAATATGGTTGTCCTGGTACTTATAGTCAGTTTTGGATGCACACATTTCACAGATCTGAAAACAGTTAGGCATTCAAAATCCTTACCAAGCATACTCTTTGCCTGAACTGTAACTTGGACACTTAGTTATATATCTTGCATGTACATACACTGATACCTTTGCAGTCTTGGTCCAGGAATGATCTTCCCTGGTTCTACTAGATGACCCTGTTGTGAAATACAGCACACAGTGTGGCAGAAGCAACTCTCTCTTCTGGAGAAGGAAAGGATGCAGAAAAATAGTGAAGGTTACAACTCCATTAGCACAAGTGACACACCAAACTTGCAAAATCTTTCCACCATTGGCCATTTGCACATTACTGACACCTGAGGGTTCTTGCATAGAACATAAAGCTGACTTTGCAACAAACATTTGTCACAACACAGACAGAAATAATACTATCTCCTTGATCACTATAGCAGTCTAGTTCCAGTATCAAGACTGAGAGAGTCCTGGTCTCTGCACAGGGTGATTTTTTTCAATTATTGAGCTTTTGGTGATTTATTTTTTTTTTAATGAAAGCGTAGCAGGAAAAGCAAAGTTATGGAAAGATGCAAAATAAGGGCTTGGTGAATGCTTCTGCTTTCTCCCACCCAGGATAATCAGGCAAGTTTCCTGTGTAGTGCTTTGTTGAGAAGAACCCACTAAAAAGCCTGGACTCAGGGGTCATGGTGTCTTGTTGGTTTGGGGATTTGTACTTTACACTAGCATTACCCCAAAATTCACTGGCAACCCCATCCATACAAGGAATGCAGAGCAATTCCCTGGTTCTAGATCCTCTGGGAGGATTTTTGAGCCATAATTGTTGACATCTGTGGGAGCAAGGTCTTGCCCTGTGAACTTACCAAGTTTCCTATGCTCCTCATTCTCAACTCATTTAAAAGCCTCTTATGAGACTTTGCTCAAACTTTCCAAATGATTTTGCTTTTGAATGCAATCAAGCCTAGGAAAATTTCTTCTCATAATGGGAGGCCTGGGAAAGTTGTATCTGTATGGAAAACAAAACAACCCAAAACACAACCAAAACCCAACAAGATGGTATAATGCACGTTGCTATAAATCCTCACATTAGCATTTCTGTTAGCAACTGTTACAATGGTAAAAACCAAACCAAGGAACTACAGGAAGGGCATACTTGTACAAAGAGGAACATAGAATCATAGAATCAACCAGGTTGGAAGAGACCTCCAAGATCATCCAGTCCAACCTATCACCCAGCCCTATCCAATCAACCAGACCATGGCACTAAGTGCCTCATCCAGGCTTCTCTTGAACATCTCCAGCAATGGTGACTCTCTCTCTGGGAAGAATTTCCCCCTAACACCCAGCCTATACCTCCCCTGGCACAACTTGAGACTGTGTCCCCTCATTCTGCTGCTGGTTGCCTGGGAGAAGAGACCAACCCCCACCTGGCTACAACCTCCCTTCAGGTAGTTGTAGACAGCAATGAGGTCACCCCTGAGCCTCCTCTTCTCCAGGCTAAACAACCCCAGCTCCCTCAGCCTCTCCTCATAGGGTTTGTGTTCCAGGGCCCTCCCCAGCTTCATTGCCCTTCCCTGGACACGTTCCAGTCCCTCAACATCTCTCTTGAATTGAGGAGCCCAGAACTGGACACAGTACTCAAGGTGTGGCCTGACCAGTGCTGAGTACAGGGGAAGAATAACCTCCCTTGTCCTACTGGCCACACTATTCCTGATCCAGGCCAGGATGCCATTGGCTCTCCTGGCCACCTGGGCACACTGCTGGCTCATGTTCAGCCTACTGTCAACCAGCACCCCCAGGTCCCTTTCTGCCTGGCTGCTCTCCAGCCACTCTGTCCCCAGGCTGTAGCACTGCTTGGGGTTGTTGTGGCCAAAGTGCAGAACCCTGCACTTAGCCTTGTTAAATTTCATCCCATTTGCCTCTGCCCACCCATCCAACCTGTCCAGGTCCCTCTGCAGGGCCCTTCCACCCTCCAACAGATCAACACCTGCTCCTAACATGGTGTCATCTGCAAACTTACTGATGAAGGACATCAAAAGGACATTATTCACATTTCTTGTGGATGGCAATTTGTGTAGCAAGGAATATGCGTTGGTTAGACTACATGGGGAAACATTTTGGCTGGATGTGAGGAGCAGATGTATGCACGGTACATGCCTACCTGGGAGTAGGAGGAACTGGAGTCAGTGGCTTTTTGCCATGAGAGCTTTTTGCTACTGCTGTGCATCTTGCTTGAACAGGCAGCTCTTAGCATGCTGAGTAACTTACAATACTGTTGGTTAGACATGAGGTAAAATTAAGGCGCCAAGTTTGATCTCCAAACACAAAGATGTTTAGGTTCTAGAGCTCAACACCTTGACTAATATAATTAGTCTTGGAGACAACAGTCAGTGTTTCATCTCCACCTGGGGAAATCTGATGGGTTTTGAACAGTCCTTTTGTTCATCTTATTTTGTTTTTCTTTAGGGAGAAGGAACTAATCCTGCTGCAGCATTTATTTAACATAGTTCTTTTTAAGTGATTTCTTGCAGTTTTCAGGTTTGCTTGAGATTTTAAAATGATAAAGAAAACACTAGAGAGCCTTCTGTTCTCTTTGTCAGCATGAGAAAATAGATTTAGAATTCTAAAGAAGATATACCAAGGAGAAAACAGGCCACTAGTCAAAGAAAAAGGATGCTTACATTCTGGGAAGGACTGTGAAAAGCTAAAAAAATTCCTCATCCACAAATGTTTTAGGGAATTATGGATAGAGGTTTAAAAGCTCATCTGAGCGAGTTGAATCCAAGCTTTCAAATTCCAACCTGAACCTTTCTTTGTTAATTACATTTAGACAGAAATATTTTTATTTTATCCTAAAGTAACAAGAATGGAAGGGGGGAAAAAAAATCAGATGTGTGTAATTGCAAATGCTTTTGACCCTGAAGGTTTTCAACATTTTAAAGAAAGTCTGGCCAAGACTCTTCTCCAAAAGTGGTGCAACCCACAATGACAAGAATGACAGGACCTCCAGCAATAATGGGGTTTGTAAATGGATTACTTCTTTGTTATTACCATTTTCTATCAACTCACACTTTCTTTTACACCAGGACCGAAAAGAGTGAAAGGAACTGAACTTTTATTCTGGCCCTGTAAGCTCTCTTTGCCTAGGTTCCCACAGTGTCTAGAAGCAAGCATGCACACTGCCTGCAGACCACTGCAAAAACAAACGGCCCAAAGGTTCTGGGACTCACCAGCCAGCATGCACTCTCCTGCTCCCAACAGCTGCAGTGGAAATGGGCTGTGGGGTGACAAGCACAAATTCCTGCTCTCACATTTTACAGTAAAGGCAGCATGACCCCACTTACAAGCTAGCAATGTAGGCCCTGAGTTGTGCTCACAGAATCACGGAACGATTGAGGCTGCAAAAAGATCATCAAGTCCAGCCTGTGACCTAACACAGCCACATCAGCTAAACCATGCCACCAAGTGCCACGTCCAAGCTTTTCTTAAAGACCTCTACCACCTCCCTGGGCAGTCCATCCCAGTGCCTAATCAGCCTTTCTGTGAGGAAGTACTTCCTAATATCCAACCTAAACCTCCCCTGGCACAACTTCACACCATGCCCTCTTGTCCTGTCACAAGTTGCCTGGGAGAAGAGCCTGACCCCCATCTGACTACAACTTCCTTTTAGGTAGTTGTAGAGAGTGATAAGGTTCCCTCTAAGTCTCCTCTTCTCCAGGCTGAACACCCCCAGCTCCCTCAGCCTTTCCTCACATGACTTTCCCTCCAGCCCCCTCACCAGTCTGGTTGCTCTCCCCTGGACCTGCTCCAGCACCTCAATATCCTTCCTGAAGCGAGGGGCCCAGAGCTGCACACAGTGCTCGAGGTGAGGTCTCACCAGTGCTGAGTACAGGGCAGAATTCCATCCCTGGTGCTGCTGGCCACACTGTTCCTGATCCAGGCCAGGATGCCATTGGTGACCCGTGCCCCCTGGGCACACTGCTGGCTCATGTTCAGCTGCTGTCACCCAGCACTGTCAGGTCCCTCTCAGCCAGGCTGCTCTCCAGCCACTCATCCCCCAGTCTGTAGGGCTGCATGGGGTTACTGTGGCCAAAATGCAGGACTCTGCACCTGGCCTTGCTGAATCTCATACCATTGGCCTCAGCCCATTGACCTACCCTCTCCAGGTCCCTCTCCAGCATCCTCCTACCCTCCAGGAGATCCACGCTGCCTCCCAACTCGGTGTTCCATCTCTCCCATCACAATTTTTGCCTCTCAAAATAACCAGCATAATATTTTGCCATGTTGCAGCAACCTGTGAATAGGTTGGAAAGTGCCTGTTCATCATCTCAGTGTTTCTGGGATTATTGCAATCTAATCACAGCCTGCATACATCTTTCCAGAAGGAAAAGTTTAGGATGGAATTTCCTGGCCAGAGGTGCTATGTCACCTGATTTTGATCACCAGTAGGTCTCTATTGCTCCTGTTCTGTGCTTTGTCATAATGTCATAGCCAAAATGAAGTGCTCAGAGATGGGGAAAGGAAACATGGTCTGAAGGATATTTATTTTTTTAAATCTTAATCTGCTTGCAGCTTCTCATTAGCTACTCTTGATAGATAGACCTGATATAGACCTGATTTGATTCAGAACTAGAATTTATCTTAACACTGATGGTCTGTCCCAAGTCTTGCAGTGAACCTGTGGGAGACAGCTTGAACAATTGAAAGCTTTGACTGCTGCCAGAAGCAGTGTCTTGGGTTTGGCTGGGATAGAGTTAATTTTCTTTCTACTAGCTGGTACAGTGCCATGCTTTGGATTCAGTGTGAGAACAATGTTGATAACACACTGATGTTGTAGCTGTTGCTAAGTAGCTCTTATCCCAAGCTAAGGATTTTTCAGTTTCCCAGGCTCTGACAGTAAGTAGGTGCACGTGAAGCTGGGAGAAAGCACTGCCAGAACATCTGACCCAAACTAGCCAAAGGGATATTCCATACCATAGAACATAAAGCCCAGTGTATAAACTGAGGGGACCTGGCCAGGAGGGGCAGATTGCTGCCTGGGTATTGGTCAGCAGGTGGTGAGCAAGTCCATTGTGCATCATTTCCCTTTTCATTTCTCTCCCCTTTTGTCATATTCTTTCTCATTACTACTATAATTACTGTTATTTGGTTTATTACAATTATTATTATTGTTATTATTATAGTTTAGCATGGTTATTCTCTGTTCTTATCTCAGTTTTCCACTTTTTCAGTTCTCCTTCCCATCTAAATTGGGAGGGGGGAAGAGTGAATGAGCAGCTGCATGGTGCTTAGTGGCTGGCTGGGGTTAAACCATGACAAGCAGAAAACATAGAGGGTAAAACCATATTGCTTTGCTTCCAGTTTCCTGCAGAATTCAGAGGAGTGGAATTAACAGCTGATTTTTCCCATAGAAGCAGCCAACTAAACCAATGAATCAGGAGACTCTATAGAGCACATTCCCAGACTGAACTGCAAACCAATTTGCCTTCTGGTCCAAACCTAGAAGTAGCAGTGATTTTTCCATGGGGTAATAACCTGGATTCAGTTAAAATATTTTCTCTGTTAGCTGAATTTGATATTAGCATTTGTTTTACCACATAGCAAGAGGTCCAGTGAATCCCCACTAGCCTTTAATTTTTTCTGGACAGTTTGCTCAGTTGGAAGCAAGGTCTAGCTGGAGAAATCCAAGCAAGTTGATTTCATTACCTTTGCTAGTATATTGCAACACACAAGCCCAGCTGACCAAAAAAAAGTATTAGATAAATGCAGGGCAATACCTCCCAACATTTGCTCTTTGATTTCAATGGACATCATTAGTTTTGAATTCTGATCATGACTGTTGTAGGTTTTGGGATGTTTACTGAAATCTCAGAATATGAGATTTATAGGCATTTGCTTATAGGCTTTGTATCACTCCCTTTGTATCCTGTTTTTTAAAGCTTTAAAAAGACTTTACTTTTGAAATGTCTTGAAACAAATTTCGCCACCACTTTCTACAAGACACATATATGAAAAAAAGCTTCCAGAATTTGACAGTTACTTTATGCCATCCTTCTTGCATGTTTAACTGTATCATTTTTATTTTGAAAGATTAAAATAAAAAGTGGGTTTATTAATATAGGTGTATTTAGTTGCATGGCTCTAGAACCTAAAACCAAATAAGCTTTTAGCACCCCTTTTTTTTTTTTAACCTGCTATTTGGTATGTGATAGTAACCAGCACAAGAGATTTCTTAATAAAAGAGAATAAGACACTAGACATGCATACAGTGATTCTGGCACTTCATCCCCAGGGTCTGGGTTGAAGTTGTCTGAGGGAATATTACACCAGAGGCATGCATGAATCTGTGCTTTATTCATTTACTGTCTGTTGGGAAAACTTTTCACTAATTAAATTCTCTGAAGGGTTCAAAGAACTGGAAGGAAGGCAATGTCCTTAGAGGGATCCTCAGATGCACAGTATAGCTACTTTATCATACCAGAAGCTGTACACTAGCTTCAATTTGATAAGGTATTATTAGAGATGTCTTAGATATTAAATATAAGATACAGATATTGTCAGCAGTTTGTTCACAGAAACTACTCTCCCATCCTGCATGTTCTTATTGGGTTTCTTCCTCTCGAGTGTCTCACATTAGGGAACATCCTAAGTCATATATTCAGAAGGAAGCACTGAATGTGTGCATAATAGCTATACACATGTACAACTAACCTGGTTAATGGAGATACCAATGATAAATCTCAGATCTCACCAGTGAGTTACCAGGGGTTTGGTAACTTCTGTGATTCTACTTACAACTTCTTTCTTGAAAGCCATCGCATCATCTGCCAAACAGAGGGATTTTGCTCCGGCTTCATGAAGCTTCTGATAGTGCTGTTTCTTTTATCTGGAAGAAAATGAAGGTGTTCTTGGCTTACAAGCAAAACTGATTTTTCTCTTAAGCACAAAATACAAATTGAAGAGGAAAGGTTTCAAAACACTGAAAGTTTCAATAGGACTACTGAAGAAGCAGGACCAAAAAAATAGAAAGCAGGCATTAAAAAACCCCACAACCATATATATATATATATGGCACAAAAGTTCTAAGCCAACCTTTAATAAACAAATAATTGATTAAAAATAGAGAAATGGTTGTTTTGAAGGTAAAACCTAATATAATAAGGATTACTCTGGTATTACTTCACTATGTAATAGCCAACCTATATTTATGGATGGGCAAATTAAGGCACTGAAAGAAAATGCCTGACATTGAATAGAAAATAGGAAAGTAAATCAAGGACAATGCCTGAGTAAGGTATGTGGAATAATTAACTGGCTTGAAACTGATCCAAAATCCTCCTTATTTTGTCAGCATTTCTATTATTTTCAGTACTTCCCATTCAAACTCTGCTATACCCATACCTGAAGTCTTCTGTGAGGAACCACTACTGCTCCATTTTAGGATGGGATGAACCAATCCTTACAGCTGCCATTATGGAGACCCTGGATGACTAGGATTTATTTATCCATAAATGCTGATGGGATTTTAGGTCTTCACTACTTTGTGAGCCATCTCTGGAAGAACAGCATTCCACTCATGTGCCTAAACCCTGCACATGCAGGTAACAGACAGCAAATGTGAGGAAAGCAGCTGAGCAGCTCTGAATAGTTCGCAAATGTGAGGAAGTTATCTAGGTAAGTGCAATGAGGAAGTGCAGGTCCCCTTTACCTTCATTTATTTTCTTGTAGTACATATACACAACACCAGGGACATTGCATTGGTGAAATAATACATTTTAGAACAGCTGTTGGACAAGCGTGACACCTAAGGCTAGATGTACAGAGAAGGATCTACAAGACTTCTCTGAGATGCTGCCTAACCCAGTGATTTCTCACTCCTATTTGTTCAAAGTCTTCAGAAATTAAGTTCTGTGGCTTCTCTAAATGCTGGTGCACAGCATGTGAGCTGCTGAATAGGATCAACAGAACTAAACCATACCTGTCCAGGCATCTCTCAGGACCTAGGGTGTAGGACTCCCACTTTTGGGACCTCATCCAAGCTGTCCCACTCCTTACAGCTCTCACCAAGAACTGGACTCGAACTCTGGCTATAATTAGAGCAGGCAAGGTGAGAGGTTGAATATGAACCCAGACGACTTTGCATGCCTGGATACAGATGTGGGACAAGAAGACCTCTGCCATGTTCACTGCATTTCACCTATGAAAAGAGATTCAGTTCAGATAATTTGCTTCAAGCAACTACACATGCTGAGCAGGGTGTGGGTTTCTTAGCCACACAGAGACATCTGAGATGCTGGTAGATAACACTGAGTCCACATTTGTCTGCTCAGTGTCTATTCCAGGATATAACAGATGCCCAATTTGTAACTAATTTTTTCCTAACACATTTTGTGACCAATTAGGTGCCTAATTCAGGAAGCTAAAAGCACAAGAGTAAGGCTAAACAAAATAATTTATGGGGACTTACCTACAGATCCTTCACTGATTTGTCACCTGAAAGGTTCTAGAAGCACCAGAAACAGTCTGTCTGGGCTGACTCTAGGGCAGGAGCTCTGGAGTTCATCCACAAACTCTGACTGTAATCACAGCACTTCTCCATACTGATCCTGCACTCATTACTGGAATAAAAAAAAAAAAAAAAAAAAGATCTGTGCTTGACAAGGTCCACCAGCTCATTTTGTTAAGCCAAGATTCTTGCAAAAGAGGTCAAATACTGTCCTCAGAAAGAATCACAATATTGTGAGTTTTTTAATTCCTCCCCTATAAAATTGCCCTGTGCAAAAGAACTGTTCAAGAAAGTTCTCCATTCTGATTTGCCCTTTGAAAAAGAAAAAAAAACACTTAATGAGAAAATCAAGTATCTCTTTGGTGGAATTACATTTGAAAATGGAAGCACAGCAAGGCAATTTGCCTCAGCAACTAATTTCTGATGTCTGTAGCTTAGAAGCATCGATACTTTAGCAGCCAGTGCTTTGGATAATTGGAAATAAGGGTGATTCTTTCACAGAAACTGACGTGAAGGCTGACTCAGGCTGGATTTCTGCTCTGTGGGTTCATTTTCAGTGTGAAACTGGAGAAAAAAAAAAATGAGGAAGTATTCCTTACCCATGAATCAGAGGAAACAATTCATTATTGAGTCCAGCCCAGGAGAAAAAAAAACAAAACAAAACAAAACCAATCTATTTGAAACTAAGAAAAGGTAGAGAACTGTGTTTAATTTGAGTAAAGGTTACAGAAAGTTTGTTTTTAAAAGAAAAGCTTAACCTGTTCAACTATTTAAAGTTCATTAGTGTTGCCAAGGTAGACTGAAAAAACTTAAGGGTGCCCAGTGCCTTCATTTGGTTCTGTCTGTACTCTTCTGGCAAGCTTTGTTATCTCTTAGTGACTTGCTCCATTATCATTTATTACACACTGAGTGGAACACATTACACAAGCTGGCAATGTGTGAAGCAGTTTGAGTCCCAGAGTGTTGTTTTTCAGAGCACGAATGAGCATACATTACCTTACCTTTTAGTACATGGGAGTTCAAATCCTTATGCTTGCATAGGACTTTGGGAAAGTGAAGCTGGGAAAGCTCACAGACGATTTGTGTCTAATCTTTTCTTCCTAAAGCATAGAAAATTCCCAGAACAGAATAAGTCATTAATATTCAACTGGAGGTAACCAGCAGCATAACCACTAAGAAAACCACATTGTCAGATTTGGATAATAAAAAACTGACATATTTCCTGCTCTCACAATTCAGCCTGTTTGAAGCAGCAGAGCAGAAGCATGCACATGAGGCTAGTTATTCCTGTTGCAACCCTGAATATTCCTAAGAGGAGAAAAATCTTCTTCCTAGTGGTAGCTTTCTTCCTTCAGGCTTGTGATTGTGCCAATGTCACAGAGGGAGGGCTGGAAGCCAGCTGCAGAATACTCCCTTTCTCCAAAGATGAAGTCTGTGTTGCTAAGTATTTCAGTGGGCCCTTGGAGCACCATCAGTAGGAAGTAATGGGAACCATCAATGCTCTTCCCTCTTTCTCCTTCTCTCCTATTTTTTTCATTCACTTCTAGAGGACACAGTGATTTCCTGATCTGCAGTTTGGCCTAAGGGCTCAGGTCTTACTGCCTTGCAAGGTAATGAAATTCTGTGCATTGACAGTTTGCATCTTTGGACCACTGAGGCCTGTAATTCACAAACACAGATTTACCCAGGGGCAGAAGGCAAACAGTGTCCTCCATGCTAGCCCTCCTTGAGCCACCATGTGCTTGAAGTCACCTCACAGGGAAGGGGCTGAGCCGATGAGTGGTGCTCCTTAGCAATAATGAAGTGACCCCCACCCCAGTACAGATGTCCCCATACACAGCAGGTGCTAGAGCAAATGATACCATCTCATCACAGAACCACAGAATCACAGAATGGTAAGGTTGGGAGGGACCTCTGGAGACCATCGAGTCCAACTGCGCTGCTAACACAGGTTTTCCTAGATCAGTTTGCACAAGAACGTGTCCAGCAAGGTTTTAAAAGTCTCTAGAGAAGGAAACAACCTCTCTGGGCAGCCTGTTCCAGTGCTCCATCACCCTCAAATTAAAGATGCTTCCCCTTAAGTTCAAGTGACACCTCCTGTGTCTAGTTTGTACCCACTGCCCCTTGTCCTATCATTCATCACCACTGAAAGGAGCCCAGCCCCATCTTCATGACCTCCACCCTTTAGATTTTTAATCATATTGATAAGATCCCCTCTCAGTCTTCTCTTTTCCAGGCTAAAGAGCCCCAGGTCTCTCAGTCTCTCCTCTTAAGAGAGATGCTCCTGTCCTCTAATCACCCTCCTGGCCCTCTGTTGGACTCTCTCCAGTAGTTCCCTGTCCCTCTTGACCTGGGGAGCTCAGAACTGAACACAACACTCCAGGTGCAGCCTCAGCAGGGCATCTCAACACAAACCTGCATGGTCCTGTCTCATTTTAGGATCAGACCAAAATCTCTGGTTTTCATTTCACGGAAGACACCTTGGTTATCACTGACATTTCACACGTAAAATGAACAGTGGTGTAAAAGATTCATAATAAATCATCTTTAAACTACCAGTGACATAAAATTGATTCACTCGTGGCTGAAGAACAAGCTGCCTTAAAAAATTTCCCTGCTCTTCATTTTGTGAGCATTATCTTCATGAATGTCCCTAGATAGTAAATATTAATTCATGATTTGTCATTTACTTATACAGCATTATATTTGCTATCTGCAATGAAGAGCTAATGTGTTTCCCCTTAACTGTACCATGTCCAAGAAAGATCCAAGAGTCTGTAAGAGAACTTGCTTAATACACGTTTGACTGCAGCAGTTTTTCAGTCTGTCTGTCTCTGAGCATTTATAAGATGTAAACCATGGTTGGCTCTAGATTCAGTTAATGTATTTTTATACTCTTATTTTTAAATTTAAAAGGACTTCAAATTAAGGAATGCAAAAAACTCTTCCTTTAAAACTTTTTTTTCTTCTTATGATCCCTGTGATTTTTCTAGCTGTCTCAAAAGAAATACTTCCAGAGGAGATGAGGTAGGAGAAATAAAGCCAAAATGCTCTGCCAGGCATAACGTATGGATAGTGAACATTACCACCAAGCAAGAGAGCAGATATTCTTTGTAGAAAAGATGTAGTAGCATAGATGGCTGCAGGGCTCTCTTTTGAGGAGGTGTTTGCTGTAGTGAATACTGATAAAATGTATGGAAAGCACTACAAAAAAACTACAATTTTCCTAGTGGGTGATCTCCAGTACGTCATTGTAGGGGTTTGAAGCTCTCCGAAAAGCTCTTGAAGTCAGTGACCACTGCATCCAACCAAGGTCTGGTCATTCCCTGGACTACTGCAGAGAGCACACAATACAGCCTGGCTGATGGCTCCCCTGTGAGCTGTCTCCAGTGGGCCCTGGCTACTTTGCCTACCCATCTCACAGAAGCAGACCTGTCTCCATGCTCTCCTATCTGCAGTGCCCTCCTGAAATCCACCTTCCCTGATCATTTTGGCAAAGCTCCTTAGCACATAACTTGCTCTCCCAGAATGAAGAAAGGAGAGCAAATCATACAGCCCTAGGACCCCACATTTCATAGAATCATAGAATCAGTCAAGGCTGGAAGGGACCACAAGGATCATCCAGTTCCAACCTCCCTGTCATGGGCAGGGACACCTCACACTACATCAGGCTGGCCAGAGCCTCATCCAGCCTGGCCTTAAACACCTCCAGGGACAACCCATTCCAGGCTCTTACCACTCTCATGGTGAAGAACTTCCTCACTTCCAGTCTGAATCTCCCCACTTCCAGCTTTATTCCGTTCCCCCCAGTCCTATCACTACCTGATACCCTAAAAAGTCCCTCCCCAGCTTTCTTGTAGCCCCCTTCAGATACTGGAAGGCCACAAGAAGGTCACCTTAGAGCCTTCTCTTCTCCAGACTGAACAGCCCCAACTCTCTCAGTCTGTCCTCATAGCAGAGGTGCTCCAGCCCTCTGATCATCCTGGTGGCCCTTCTCTGGACACGCTCCAGCATGTCCATAGCCCTCTTGTAATAGGGGCTCCAGGACTGGATGCAGTACTCCAGGTGGGGTCTCACCAGAGCTGAGCAGAGGGGGAGAATCACCTCCCTTGACCTGCTGGCCACACTTCTCTTGATGCAGCTCAGGCTCTGGTTGGCTTTCTGGGCTGCAAGTGCACATTGACAGCTCATGTTGAGCTTCTCATCCACCAGCACCCCCAAGTCCCTCTCCTCAGGGCTGCTTTCCAGCCAGTCTCTGCCCAGCCTGGATTTGTGCTTGGATTGCCTCGACCCAGATGCAGGACCTTGCACTTTGTCTTTCATGCTCCTTCCATCTAAACCATAAGGAAGACAGTTTTGTTTTGTTTTGTTTTGTTTTTTGTAAGAGTGGGGTACCACTGCAGTGGGTTGCCCAGAGAGGTGGCAGATTCCCTGTCCCTGGAAACAATCAAGATCAGGTTGGATAGACCTCTGAGCTACCTGATCTTGCTGATGTCCCTGGTCATGGCAGGATTGTAGATGACCATTAAAGCTCCCTCCCCAGCCAAACTATTCTATGGTATGCTCCTTCTAGTATCCCAAAGGCTAGAGTTACAAAGCTATGCTGAAAGGATTCCTATCAATGCATCATATCAATGTATCATTCAAGCCTTGCAAAAGCAGGACTCACCTTTTCATTTTGCAAGGAGATGCCTAACCAAATCACACTTTTGGATGAAAGTTTATATCAGGTGCATTATTGTTGCATCTCTGAAGAACAGCTCTCATTAAGTGACAGCATGAATAGACACTACCTAATAATAGCTTGATTTGAAGTGTAAAATGGGTTGAAGCACTCAGCATGTCATCTTCTAATCAGGAATTAACATTTTAATGCAAGGCTTCCTGATAATCACAATTTGGTGGTGCTTATATAAATTACTCTGTAGATGTGTGTATGTTTTTTAAATTTACTGCCTGGGTAAAGGAATGCATTTCCTGGTGGTAGAAAAATGGGATCTCATTACAAATGCAGTGAGAGCTATCTGCTCCTGCAAAAACTTAGGCAATCACATCAGAAAGCCCCTCACTTACAGAAATTCCTAGCACTCTGGAAATTATTTGTCCCATCAAAACTGCAGTTGAGGATCTGTTTCCTTGAAATTAACTGTGCATATGCCAAGACAGCACTCGAACTGCTTGTATCCTACAGTAACCTCTATTCACCTTGAACTCTCAGAGACAGCTCATGTACAAGGTCCTGGTTCAAAAAGGACTCATCCTTGGGAGATGTGATGTGATGAGATCTTTAAACATGCCTTTTTTTTTTCCTCTCTCCCTCTCAATATTGACAAATATCTAGACAGCTGTTGCAAGAAACAAGAACTGACGGGTGGCTCTTCCCTCAGCCACCCTTAACTGCAGTTTCAGGTCTCTAAAACATCCTGCACAATAAAAAAAATTACTTTTCATTACATTTATGCTAATGGAACAACCAATAAGGATGGGGGAACTGGGACAGATGTTGCTCCCCAAAGTATTCTCAGCTCTCTTTCTGCTGGGTCAATCCAAGCACCTTCCAGAAGTCCTCTCATGTTTAACTGACTGATACTCTGGAAGTCCTTTAATGATAAAAGGAACAAGGTACATAAAATATGGGTCATGCCATCAAAGTAACTCAAGAAAAATCAGTGACAACTCCACAATGCTCCTCCTGGTTAATGATTAGCCAGGAGAAGTCTGGCTGCAGGGCCTTTGATCCATGAACATATCTGTAGTAATTGGGGTCATGGTAGTTCCTGTAGCCAGTGCATTTTAAAGGCCAAAGTCACTAACCTCTGAGTAATTGGGGCTGTTACAGAGCAAATGACGTGTTTTGAAGCAAGGACATTATAGCCATTATGTGGGATGAATTCTAGAGGTCAAAGTTTGTAGGAACAAATCAGAGTTAGAAGTAAAACTTGGGATAAACCATTACAGATTAAGTCCAAAATCCCAGATTTGGTCATTTTATTGTTCACCAGTAACTTGAGCTCTGAAAGGGGCACCCAGAGAAGTCATTTCTGACAGTCCAAGCCATGAAGTGAAGCCACGTGGCAGCAATGGGATCATTTCTGCCAGCTGGGATGAGGAAGGAGAGTGCTGCTAACCCAAATCCCTCCTAGTTTTAGTGAAGTCTGGGAAGAGGAAGCACAGCTTTTGGTCACAGCTGCACCAAGTGAACATACCCTGATAGTCCAGGCTCTCCACCCTGACTTCACTGTTTCACTTCAGCCACTCAAAAGAGAGCAGTCATAAGAGCAACCAGGACAGCACCAGTGGCTCGCTTTGATTTCACTGCTGGGGCCATGCTGCATCACAGAGCAAGAAAACAACACAGGCTTTAAAAATCAACCCTTCAAAAGAACAAACCTGTCCCCAAGAACACAGTATGATAAAGAAAATAACCATGCACTTCCCTTAAGAAATTCAATCAAACCAGCCCAGCAATGCACTAACAATGTGAAACAGGATCACAGAATTAACCAGGTTGGAAAAGACCTTCAAGATCATCAAGTCCAACCTATCACCCAACACCATCTAATCAACTATACCACGGCACTAAGTGCCTCATCCAGGCTTATTTTAAGCACTTCTAGGGAGAGTGACTCCACCATCTCCCTGGGCAGCCCATTCCAATGGCCAATCTCTCCTTCTAGGAAGAATTTCTTCCTAACATCCAGCCTAAACCTCCTCTGGCACAGCTTCAGACTATCCTCTGCATACATTCCCATCCCTGGATCCTGTTTTCCTATATTTTTTTTTCTTTCCAGAAAGATGAAATAGTGCCAGAGCTACTCTGATAGAACACCAAAACAAACAAACAAACAAAAAAATCTGTAGGTTTTTTTTTCCCAAGGATTAACTATTAAATATAGTAATGCAAAACTGGAGCAGCCAACAATTGTTTTACTCTCTCAAGAACTATTCACAGTGAAAATGATATTGTATGGAAATTTAACTTGTATAATAATAGACACATGAGCTTAGAGTCCAACAGAGAGCTACCAGGATGACTGAGGGACTGGAGCACTGCCCTATGGGGAGAGGCTGACAGCACTTGGGCTTTCTAGTCTGGAGAAGAGAAGATTGAGAGGGGATTTAATAAATGTTTATAAATACCTGAGGGCTGGGTGTCAAGAGAGAGGGGACAGGCTCTGCTCAGTTGCACCCTGTGACAGGACAAGGGGTAATGGATATAAACTACAGCACAGGAGGTTCCACCTCAACAGGAGGAGGAACTTCTTCACTGTGAGGGTCACAGAGCACTGGAACAGGCTGCCCAGAGAGGTTGTGGAGTCTCCTTCTCTGGAGACTTTCAAGACCCATCTGGATGCGTTCCTGTGTGACCTGTGCTAGATTCTATGGTCCTGCTCTGGCAGGGGGTTTGGACTCGATGATCTTTGGAGGTCCCTTCCAACCCCTAACATCCTGTGATCCTGTGACATTCACCCATAATGGAGTCAGCAGAAGACCCCTCACATTACAAATGAGCCCTCCCCCCTTATATCTTCTCCCTTTTTCAACAACCTGGGTTTTGGCATCAGGGCTGGTCTTACACATGGAAGTACTGTCTAGAGTAAAGTCACTCTTTCCCCACTTTTCCTTAATAGAAGTAGATTGGAGGTAGTAAAAAAAAGCATGACAGATTACTTAATATTCATAAGAGGTTTAGTCTTCTTTCAGCAACCTTGAATAAATGATAGGGAACGTGATAGCACTGTAGTGGCAGCTTATTCAAATGATCAAAGCAGCCCATCATCAGGGAATAAATGTTCTACCTAAGCAAAAAAAAAAAAAAAAAAAAAAAAGATCTTAATCCCTAAAGAAATTTAGTACTTGGAAGGAAAATTCCCTTAAAATCATCCCATTAACTCTGCAAAAAGAAAGAAGCTGGTTTATATTATATCATAGATATCCTTAAAGTCCTGCAGTCTGTTTAGCTGAAACAGCTTGAGTGCAGACTGGGAATAAATATTAGTTCCTGCAGTTTGAATATTATTGATGTATTTTCCCAGCTATACAGTGCAGTACACAGTACACCCTGTTCACAGTGTTTTGCAAGTTTCTTTCCTCTGAAATGACTCATAAGGTGGGAAAAGAACTGACCCTTGGTTTAATTTACATAGCAGATTGATCTGTCTTCTCCATCCCAAATCCTTTGGTTTTTGACCTACCAAGCCAAACACATCCTTCTTACATCCATCAAGCTTGATACTCTCCCAAGTGAAGTCACTACTCATCTGAGGGCAAAAACCTCTGCAGATTTCTCTCATTCTGACAAATCCTCTAAGTTCCACTCTCACCTTAACAAGATATTTTAAATCTCATCATTCCAGAAAATCCCCTTGTCCAGTGACCTCTCCAAAAGCATGCACTGTCCTTAGCCTTCCAGGATACACCTCCAAATCCCCTCTGAATAGCTGGCACCTTACAGTATTTCAGCCACAGAGCCTTGATGCTCACCTTTTCATTCCTGCTTCTGCATATTCAGGAGTGACAACTGCTTTGGAAATGTCTCATTCCTCTGTTTATGATCATGCCTGCAGCATCTGTCTTCAGAGTTATTTCTCCTTGTGTCACACCTACATTTCTATTTTCTACAGTGAGGCAGTACACAGGGATGTTTTTTTCTGATAGACCATCATTTTTTTGAAGTAGAAAACTCCGCTACTGGAAAAGAAAGACAGAAGAATAACGTCTGAGATGGCTTGTGCAGATTTCTAATCACTTGCAAAATTTCATAAAAATGTAAATAAATAAAATAGTACAGCTCTGGATTTTTAATCCCCCCTCCCCCTCCCTTGTTTATTGGGACTGAAATGAACCCAATTAATTTTAGATAAACTGCAAAATAATGCAGGTTAGAAATACTTAAAACTCTGTGAGTGGGGTTCTAGCCAGATTTTTTTTTTTTTTAATTAGCAAGTGGATGGATGGATGGATGGATGGATGGATGGATGGATGGATGGATGGATGGATGGATAATATCACAAGGGTAGTGAGACACTGGAACAGGTTGCCCAGGGAGGTGGTAGAAGCCTCATCCCTGGAAGTTTTTAATGCCAGGCTGGATGTGGCTGTGAGCAACCTGATCTAGTGTGAGGTGTCCCTGCCCATGGCAGGGGGGTTGGAACTAGATCATCCTTGAGAACCCTTCCAACCCTGATAATTCCAAAAGCTATGAACTTCTGAAAATCTACCTAAACAAAAAAGACAGATTTATCTCTGCCCTGATATCTTTCTAATCCATATTTCATGCAGCAGAAGTCCTGATTGAAACCCATGCATCCTGAACTTGTTCTTTTGCTCTTGGTACGTGGAGCATATATAGTACAACATGACCCAGTACTACCAAAGGACAAAATGGAATTATTCATAGGAGAGATGTACAGAATTTCCACAGTGCAGAAGACACAATGCATGATTCTCCAGTGCTCTTTTTCTAATCTAAGCAAGCAGCTGCCATGCTATTAATTTGAACTTACATGGTAGCTTCCAATTGATTTTTATTATGCCTATTTTTACCGATGGTGATCTAACCTCTGCTGTGTTTCTCTGCTAAGAAAATATGGAAAGGGAGGAACTGATACCAAGGAGAACAAAGATAAATTACTGAGAATAAATTACCCATCTTCATGTATCAAAGCTTATTGGAAATAATAGGAAGAACATTTATCAAAAAGTCTGGAGAACGTGATCCTTGATTCTCAGTCTCTATTCATTTAAAGAAGATTTGTCATTCTCAGGGGGATTAACACATTTCTCTAGGCACTTGACTAGCTAGGAATTAATCATTGTATGTTTTCTAGACCCTGACTAACCCAGAAATTTAAAAAGTAATAATTAAAAACTTTTAAATTATAGGTCTTGATTCATAGGGGCACTTGGGGACATGCCATAGTTTGTTGATTTAATAGGGTTTGTTATCTACCTGATTGAAGTTAATCACCTTTCTGAAAAATCAGCTGTATCTTTCCATTCCATTAGATAAAAGCAAGCTGGATCCAAAGACTCAGTGAATACACTGGTTCCTATTTGCTGATATTAAGTGTTTAAGGCCAGGCTGGATGAGGCTCTGGCCAGCCTGATCTAATGTGAGGTGTCCCTGCCCATGGCAGGGGGGTTGCAACTAGATGATCCTTGTGGTCCCTTCCAACCCTGACTGATTCCATGATTCTATGAGTACAGCAAGTGGTGTGGCCACTTGCCTCACAGCCTGTGTAGTAGTCCTAGAAAATGAACAGAAAAGACTGAGAAAGATGGAATGTTTCTATTTGTGGAGAGGATGAACGACCCAGGGTCTCTCTAGCTTGGGAAAGAAATAATAATATACCTAGCCCTGCATCAGTCATTACAGGCACTGTTGTTACAATGATTCCTAAGCATCCTTACCTGGCCCTGATCAGAGAGAAGGAGCAAGGTGAACTTCAGTCACCCTTGCTTCTGTGTCTTTCGTTGTTCCTGCAGAAATCCCCAGGTCTGATTCTGTCCTAACTCAGGAACTGACCAAGGAACTTTTCTCTTGACAAGAAGATTCCTGACCTATTTGCAATGAATTTTGAAGAACAATGGGAAAAGATGCAGTGGGGAGCAAGTTGGGAGCAGGGGGGTTAAGAGTTTTCTGCATGATTTCTCTGTCTTTGCATGTCTTCAAATTGTGAGTGGCATTCCTGCCAACATATGGCTTCATTCTGACGTTAGCTTCCCTGATGCTCATCCCAAGCAAACAAAAAATCAAACTTATTATAAAGGTGTTATCATTTAGAAACAGTGTTTAAAATGAAAAAATAATAAAAGAAGCTCTTCAAGTGATACAGGTGAATAAGAGGCCCCTACTACAATTAGTTTGCAGTGTAGAGAAGATGGAGAAAGTAGCAAAAAATACAACAGAGGAGCTCAGAAATGAATGAGCAGGCACAGTGTGCAATGATGCTTAGATGCCAAAATCTATGCAGGAGGGATTTTTCTGGGCAGAAAGAAGAGAAATGGGGCACTCCTGCACTTTGTCTAGGGATGGTGGCTAAAAGTCTATCCCAGTATATCAGAGGTTGGAAGGGACCTCCAGAGATCATCAGGTCCAACCCCTCTGCCACAACAGGATCACTTAGGGTAGTCCACACAGGAATGCACCCAGGTGGGTTTGGAAAGGCTCCAGAGAAGGAGACTCCACAACCCCCCTGGGCAGCCTGTTCCAGGGCTCTGTCACCCTCACTGTAAAGTTTCTCCTCATGTTGAGGTGAAATCTTCTATGTTCAAGTTTGAACCCATTGTTCCTTGTCTTATCACTGTGAACCACCCAAAAGAGCCTGGCCCCCTCCACTTGACACCCACCCCTCAGATATTGATAGACATTGATCAGATCCCCTCTCAGTCTTCTCTTCTCCAGACTAAACAGCCCCAGGGCTCTCAGTCTCTCTTCACAGGGGAGATGCTCAAGTCCCCTAATCATCCTCGTGCCTCTCCATTGGATTCTCTCCAGCAGGTCTCTAGAATCCATCTGTTCTTGTTCACTCAGTAGTAGATGGGGAGAACAATATAGACTTCACGAGAGTCCATTTCTATTGGAAGATATTGCTAAGAAGCTATGTATCCAATTAACATTAAACCTTACTGTAGGTTTTCTGCAAGCAGTTTTTTCATGTCAAAGTTAATTCTGGGTCAAGCCACGGATTTCAACTTTGCACAGGTAATTTTCTTTATTATTTTCCAGTTTAATTGCTCTGCTTGGTTGCAATTGCAACGCATACACCACTTAATAGCCTTGCTGGCATTACAAAGAGTCACCTTTTGGGTTGCTTTTTTTGTGATTAATCACATTTGTATGTCACACGTCTAAAGCCAGTGGAAGATTTTCTATAGAAACACATCTTTCCCTCAGAAATTCTGCCAGATTAAATCCCTTTCATGGGAACAGAATGCTTTCAGTAAAACTGAGCATCAGCACTGGAAATAGAGATTGGCACATCTTGTACAATTAAAAAAAGCAAATTATGCAAAATACTTATTTGGAGAATATTGGAAAAGCTGAGATCCAAAGTAATAGATTTTTTTTAATGTAGTTCTTGGTGTTAGACCCAAGATAAAAAGATGTGAAAATTGTAGAGTTTCTCATGAAGCAGACATCCATTTCCTTTTAGCTCTCTTGAGTGCATAGCTTATCAAGACTCAAAACCATTAAAGCTCCTACATTCACTGCCATCCTCACTCTACTTGGATTTGTTGGTTAAGCAAAGGCACAGCAAATAAAACATACTGCCCTGGCATGAGTCACATAAACACACTGGACTCCTAGAAATCATTTAGCATCAAGTCTGAAACAAGGGGAATAGCTTAGATGATGTAAAAGAGCTCCCTGACAGCTCTCCAGCTCTCCCTCCTTCAGTCCATTCTAAGACTTAAACCCCTGTTTAATAAGCATTCAAGCATGTGCTCTACTTAAAGCACAAGTAATAGGGTGAGTGATGACAGATTGATCCTAGAAGGTCTTGGCAAAGACACCGGTTTCCAATATATTTCTAAAATTCCTGGAACACTAGGCTCCCATCTCAGTGGGAAGAAGGAACTACAGGTGACACAAGCACAGTCTGCTTAAAGACTTTCTCCATTAGGATTTTTCTTTTTAAACCCTGAACTTTCCTTTGTGAAGAGAAAAACACAGATATTGTTTTCTTTGTCTGTAGATTTTGTGTTTTCCTTGTAGATTCTCTGTTTGTCTCCACCCTTGAGTTAAACAAAAAACCATTTCTGCCTATCCCAAGTCCTCCCTGTGACAGCTTTACTGCTTAAGTTCTGCTCCTGCAGACAGCCTCGCTGTGCTAAGCTGCTGACAGCTACAAGGAAGGGAAAGGCTCCAATCTGCAAAAGCCAGTGCTTTGAAATGCTTTACATTCCCTTTCCCATAACTCTATTATACTGCTGTCAGTCTTTACCAGCCTTTACTATATTTTCTTTCCAAACAAAAGTAATTTTCAAGGAACATATCCAACTGGCAAATGTGGAAAATTAAATATACTGTCCACAGAACAAGCTGTGTTATGAGTGTTGCATCTGCATCAATTAGCAATGTGCCACAAGCCACAATGACCAAACCTCCCCAGATATGAGTGAACCTTAGGAGCTTTTCCACTCCCAAGTTCCTGCAGAGACACTTACTTATCATAGAATCGACCAGGTTGGAAGAGACCTCCAAGATGATCCAACCTATCACCCAGCCCTATCCAATCAACCAGACCATGGCACCAAGTGCCTCATCCAGGCTTCTCTTGAACATCTCCAGGGACAGCAACTCCACCACCTCCCTGGGCAGCCCATCCCAATGGGCAATCACTCTCTCTGGGAAGAACTTCCTCCTAACACCCAGCCTATACCTCCCCTGGCACAACTTGAGACTGTGTCCCCTCATTCTGCTGCTGGTTGCCTGGGAGAAGAGACCAAACCCCTCCTGGCTACAACCTCCCTTCAGGTAGTTGTAGACAGCGATGAGGTCTCCCCTGAGCCTCCTCTTCTCCAGGCTATACACCCCCAGCTCCCTCAGCCTCTCCTCACAGGGTTTGTGTTCCAGGCCCCTCCCCAGCCTCGTTGCCCTTCCCTGGACACGTTCCAGTACCTCAACATCTCTCTTGAATTGAGGAGCCCAGAACTGGACACAGTACTCAAGGTGTGGCCTGACCAGTGCTGAGTACAGGGGAAGAAGAACCTCCCTTGACCTGCTGGCCACACTATTCCTGATCCAGGCCAGGATGCCATTGGCTCTCCTGGCCACCTGGGCACACTGCTGGCTCATGTTCAGCCTACTATCAACCAGCACCCCCAGGTCCCTTTCTGCCTGGCTGCTCTCCAGCCACTCTGTCCCCAGGCTGCAGCACTGCATGGGGTTGTTGTGGCCAAAGTGCAGAACCCTGCACTTAGCCTTGTTAAATCTCCTCCCACTTGTGCTAGGTTCTTCTGTAAGCTGGGCAGGCCTTTCTCCACAAGTAAACAGAGCACTGCTCACCTTCCAAAACACTCACCAAACAGGCAGTGGTGTCTGAAAGTCTAATCCTTGTAGACATTTACCTTAGAAGGATTTCTGCAGCTAAAAGCAGCTTTTGGGGAGAGCACTTGGTAGCTTTCATGACTCAGTCACATTGCTCTCCAACTGCACTGGTACTCAGTTCACAAGACACAGCACTGGAACACCTCATCACTTGTTTCTACACTCTTGAGCTACCATATCCTATATCTTTGATAACTCCAAATATTTGGCAGTTCTCCCCCACAGGATGCTTAACAACAAGACCACAATGGAGCTTAATCTCCCTTCTGTGAGCTTGGTTTGGCCACAAAGCAGTTCTGCTTCCAACTCAAAAAGGCAATTAAAAAAGTAATGGGGAAAAAAAAAAAGCATTTGTAGTTAATAAGAAACAAAACTGTAACCAATACTTCTCCAGCTCATAAGGCAGTTATCTTCTTGACTAGAAAGATGATGATATCTTTTTTTTTCTTTTATGCTTTTGTCTACTGCATACATTATGATTCTAGGATACTTATTTTCTGAGAAAGAATAATTCTATACTTTCTGCCTCTTTTGCTTCATTAATAAGATCCATGCAGTAGTTTCTGCTATACAGAACCTGACAGCTTCTTCCCACAGAAATCAGTTAGTCCTTCATATGTTAGGGAGAAGCAGGAGCTGTCATTCGGTGTGTAGCAGCAGTCTGTGCAACAACTACATTAACATTCAAGTTACTTCTTTTACTTAAAGCTATGCATGGATGGAAAAATCCCCATTTTCTACTTATAACTCATGGGCTGCTGTTGTATTTTTACATTGCTGAAAGTGTTAATTCCATGCTGCCTCCTGTGCAGTGAAGTATTGTGGCTCCTGAGCTGTTAGCACAAACACATGCAGCCTGTAAGTGCAGAGAGCTACAAAAGGCCCTTTAGCCACTCTGATCTTTCCCCAGGGCACTGGGGATTGTCCTAGGGATAACCTCTTTCACTGGAGGATAACCTAAGGGTACAGGACCCTGGTAAAGCTAAGCCAATCTGATGGCTTCTATTGCCTGTCAGAAGCTGCGCTCCTGGTCCCTCCCACTCACCCCTGGTCCCTGTCAAACCTCATGGTGAGTCAGTTTGGGAGCAAAGCCAGAATAAAACCAAACCTCCTGAGAATCACAGAAATACTGAGGTTGCAATAGACCTCTGGGATGATCAAGTCCAGCCTATGCCCTAAGAGCACCACATTGGCTAGACCATGTCACTAAGTGCCACATCCAATCTTTCCTTAAACACCTCCAGAGATGACGACTCCGCCACCTCCCTGGGAAGTCCATTCCATTGCCTACTTATCCTTTCTGTGAGGAAGTGCTTCCTAATACCCAACCTAAACCTCTCCTGGTGCAGCTTCAGGCCATGCCCTCTCATCTTCTCACAAGTTGCCTGGGAGAAGGAGCAATCCAGACATTATGTGATATGCCATAGATTCTTATAGCTATGGCTGATATGCCATGGACCAAGGTAACCTCCAATAAAATTTTAACATGGGAGGTTATTTATAGCCATCGCTTTTGAGATGAATGGGAGGTTGTAGCCAGGTGGGGGTTGGTCTCTTCTCCCAGGCAACCAGCAGCAGAATGAGGGGACACAGTCTCAAGTTGTGCCAGGGGAGGTATAGGCTGGATGTGAGGAGGAAGTTCTTCCCAGAGAGAGTGATTGCCCTTTGGAATGGGCTGCCCAGGGAGGTGGTGGAGTCATCATCACTGGAGATGTTCAAGACAAGCCTGGATGAGGCACTTGGTGCCATGGTCTAGTTGATTGGATAGGGCTGGGGGATAGGTTGGACTGGGTGATCTTGGAGGTCTCTTCCAACCTGGTTGATTCTATGATTCTTAAAAGCAGCAAGAACGACTCTTGCAATGTTTCTCCTCCATACAACAAAGCTTCTCCCCTTCCTGTTGAGTTCATGAGAGGTGTGGAGTTTAGAGAAGAAATCTGAGAATTTGAATGTATTGCCAAGGTTCCTCTGCAAACAGGTTCTTCCTTACATGACATTACAGCATGCAAACACCTCGAGGGAGTGCAGGGGCATTAGCTATCACAGCACACAGCAGCCAGTACCTTCCCTTAGCTGGTATTTGCTAAGTCATGGCCCAGAAGGATCTGACTTTCCCTGACAAAAGCCAACAGGAAGCGAGAAGTGAGACTGAACTAGTCTTAACCATTTCTTTTCTCTTTGTAGGACTGAGAGATTTCAGCCAGGCAGAACCTAAGAGACAGAAAGAGGGATGTGCAGCTCAGCTGTTGATTTTGCAACTATTCACAAAATTGAGGGAGACAACTTTAAGCAAGTATTGGTATTGTGGAATCAGCAGGGAAGCAGTCCACAGGATGGAAAGGAGATATGAGGCAGGTAAGGCTTCTGAAGAAAGCTGTCTATATTTTTTTCCATTGTTTGCATGTTCTGACTGTTTTGGGAATAATAAACTGAAAAGTGCTTGTCCAGGTTGCCAGACAGAAAATAGCTATAACAGGCTGATTCTCAACTTTTTGATCCTGCCCCAGAGAGTTTTCTGCTCTGGATTTTATTGATTAGAAGGGCAGAGTGCTTCATTCTGTGGTTTCTGTGGTCCATGAATTTTTGAGGGCTAGAATATGAGTAGTGGTAAGAGCAATACTCCAGCAGTACTGAGATGGAAGTCACAAACCAGAGGTCAGGGCACCTCAGCTTACTGCAGTAGCTGAGGTCCATGCAGCTGGAGAAGGGGCTTTCAAACTCTCACTTTGAAAGTTTACCTCAGATAAAAGTGCATTAGGCAGCTGAGCTGGCACATGTGAATTTGTGAGCTATCCTCTCATCATCCCTTTGGAGACAGACCACATAAGTCTGCAAACAATTGGTTTGAAGTCTAAGCAAATACAGTCAGGCAGCAACGTGAGCACAACATTTTCTGAGGTACCACCTCCAGAGGCTCTTGACCTCTCTATGCAAATGATCATCCCTGAGCTGCTGAGCTGTGGATCCAGTTCAGCTTTGTGTTACTCATGAGGAGATGGCCTAAAGGAACCTGTTTCTGAAACCATCTGTCAGAAGGTTTGGTACAACTAAACCTGCTCTGGGGGTGTGGGAGTACAGGCTCAAGAACTCTCAAGATCCTTTCAGTTGACCAGTCCTCACTAGAGCTTTGCATTCAAGGGCAATGCTGTCCAAGTCAGTTTAAGTCACCCCTCAAAACCTTTCTGGCTGCTCTTTCCTACCATCATGCCTTCCCTTCTGTTGAGCCAGAACAGATATTTGGTCATAGGGTCATAGAATCACTTATGTTGCAAATGACCATTAACACTGAGTCCAGCCATTAATTTAACACTACCAAATCCACCATTAATCCATGTCCCTAAGTGTCACAGGTACTCATCTTTCAAACACCTCCAGGGATGATGACTTAACCACTTCCCTGGGAAGTCTGTTCCAGTGCTTCAAAATCCTTTCAGTGAAGAAATTTTTCCTAATGTTCAATCTAAATCTCCCTTGGCAGGCTTTGGGGTTGTGACCTTTTATCTTACAACATATTAATTGGAAGAAGAGACTGACATCCACCTCACTAGAACCTCCTCTCATATCAATACATGGAGGACCACAGCAAGAACACTATTTGTGCAAAAAAAAATCATTCAAGGAAAAAAAAAAAATTCCTGCCAACATAACAGAGACACAGTTCAGGGACAGACAGGCTTTCCTCTGCAAATGGAGTCCTGGTCTTCAAACAAGACCTGAGATTCATGACAAGTTCTTTGGCCTTGCCAGTGCCCTTCTGTGTTAGCAGTATCTGCAGATCAGTCTATTCTGTGCAAGGAAATTTGAACATTTCATCAAATATTCCTGGGGGAAATGCCATTTTGTATGCTCTCTACTGAATCTGCTCAATTATTTACACACAACAGCTTCCAGTATCTGAAGAGGGCCTGCAAGAAAGCTGGGGAGGGACTTTTTAGGATGTCAGGTAGTGATAGGACTAGGGGGGATGGATCTGAGCTAGAGGAGGGGAGATTCAGATTAGATGTTCGGAAGAAGTTCTTCACCATAAGGGTGGTGAGACACTGGCACAGGTTGCCCAGGGAGGTGGTGAAGACCCCACCCCTGGAGGTTTTTAAGGCCAGGCTGGATGTGGCTGTGAGCAACCTGATCTAGTGTGAGGTGTCCCTGCCCATGGCAGGGGGGTGGAAGTTAGATAATCCTTAAGATCCCTTCCAACCCTGACAATTCTGTGATTCGGTGTAACTGCTCTGGTTTCAAAGCAAAATCTTACACATGGCTTGGCCACCAGAGACAGCTTTTTTTTATTTTGAGTTTATTTTGACCATGCATGTGCTTTTGTGTCCTGAAAATTACAATCCTCAGCCAAGTCAGTTCACCAAATACCTTAAGGACCTGACCCATCCCTTGTTGAATGGTGGCAGAGCTCCCACTGGCACCATGTTTGCAAACAGGATCAAGCACTTAATCTTTTACACAAAGCATGAATGCATTTTTTAAGCTCCTAAACTGTAAACCTCACCCAGGTCACTGCATTTTTTTTTCTGCTGTTGGTTATTTAATATTTGCCCAGTGTTCACTTTGGTAGAGCTTGTATTTAAATCCTTTTCAAAAAGAATGGGGAAGAGAGGAGATTGAGGTACAGCTTTCATGTCTTTTTTTTACTAATGAGAAAAACCTTGAGTTCTTCCTGACACAAATAACAAATACTGCAGAAATGATGACCTAAGAGGATGCAGGCAAAAACTCAGGTTGTTTTGCAAAGAAATTTGGAGGCCAGCATAAGAAATGTCATGGAAATAAGGCAGGACAATATAGTTCTAAAGGGGAAAAAAAAAATTTAAAAAAGCAAATTAACCCAAATTCAACTGACTTTAGCGAAGTTATTACATTTTACCTCAGCTTTGGACCACCTACTAATTGCTAAACTTATGAACATCAATGGCAGTTGACCATATTATGCTAAAGTGATGCTGTTTACAGAAATACTGCCTGGATTTTGAAACCTAATAATAGTTTGAATTCACACCTACCTTCTTGAAACTGTTGGCCATTTAGCATAAATACTAAATTCTGCTTGGAAACAGAAAGAAAAAAAACAGAGAGAGAGAGAAATATTTACATCTTTTTAAAAGTCTCTTGGAATTCCACATAGCAAATAGATTTTAAAAGGAAATAGGAATTGGGGTAGGACTGTGCACCCAGCTATTAATCTGGAGTAATATCAGTAAAACTATTTCAGATTTAATAACTAAATTCTTTCTCTGGCTTTCCAATGTATTAAAAGCAAAGCTGCTAGGATGTTTTAGAGCTTGGGAAATAGCAAAGATATGAAAGAAGCTGACTTTTCATTTTAAAAGGAGTACATTTTGTTACAATAATGTTCAAATGACTCATCAAATAGTATATTATTTCCTTTGCTGATTTTTCTCTGACTTTTCTGCTTAACTAAACAAGCACCAACTGACATTTCCTGGCAAAAGACAGAAACCTTGGCAGTGTGTAAGCAACCCATCCTTAATGCCTTGGAGCTGCTCTACAGCATATGGACCCATCTTGTGACATCTATAGCTCTGGAGAAAGTGACAGATACCCAGGGAAGAACTATTTGCCAGTTTAGTAACTTCAAAACTTGTTAGAGAACAATTGGAAGAGAAGCAGAACCAAAGGCAGGAAAATACCTACCAGGTGGCTGCAGCTAGCAGCACCATGAGCTTGCCCAACTATGTCATCTACTGCATCCTTGCAGCATACTGCATTGGAGCAGGAGCTTCATTCCCTTTGACAGTCAAGCTAGGGGGTTTTATTTCTGCCCTGTGTGAAACAGGCTTTCTTATCTTCATCCCACTTTACAGCATGGCTCTGATTTTAAGCTAAAAGCTCATAGTTCATGCCCACAATGCTAGCACTGTTGCAAGGTTTTGCACTTGGGCCAGAACATTCCTCACTATCCATAGAGACTGGGGGATGAGGTGTTAGAAAGCAGCCCTGAGGAAAAGGATTTGGGGGTGCTGATGGATGAGAAGCTGGACATGAGCAGGCAGTTTGGAACCCAGAAGGCAAATCACATCCTAGGCTGCATCAAAAGTTGCATTGTCAGCAGATCCAGAGAGTGGATTCTGTCATTTTGCTCTGGTGAGACCTCACCTGGAGTGCTGTGTGCAGGTCTGCAGCCCTCAATATAGGAAGGACATGGACCTGATGGAGAGGGTCACGAAAACAATCAGGGGGTTGGAGCACCTCTGTTACGAGGACAGGCTGAGGGAGCTGGGGGTGTTCAGCCTGGAGAAGAGGAGGCTCTGGGGTGACCTAGTAGCAGCTTTCCAGTACCTGAAGGGGACTTACAGGAAGGATGGGGAGAGACTGTTTGCAGAGGCCTGTGGTGACAGGACAAGGGGCAATGAATTCAAACTAGAGAAGGGCAGATTTATATTGGACATCAGGAAGAAGGTTCTTTACTATGAGGGTGGTGGAACACTGGAACAGGTTGCCCAGGGAGATGGTTGGGGCCCCTTCCCTGGAGATATTCAAGGTGAGCCTCAACGAGGCCCTGGGCAGCCTGATCTAGCTGAGGATGTCCCTCCTGACTGCAGGGAGGTCAGACTGGCTCACCTTTGGAGGTCCCTTCCAGCCTGGACCATTCTATCATTCTGTGATTCCCTATAAGACCTATTTGTTGTTACCATGCACAAAACACTCTATAAGATCTCAGCACCATGAGCATTGCCACCTTGAATATTCTATCTGTGGAAATCTTATCCAACTCTCACAGGCTTATTTCATCCACCAGAGACAAACATGACCCCAGGTAGCCCAGGCAAGTCTTTCATCACTCTCTGAGAAGGGAGGAAAGCTCATGCCAAACGCCAACTGAGCATCTCTGTACAAGTGTTCCCAGGTTCTCTAAAGTCCTTAGGAGTGGGACAGAGTCAGTGTCTCTGATCACAGAATCAACCAGGTTGGAAGAGACCTCCAAGATCATCAAGTCCAACCAATCACTCAACCCTCACTAATCAACTAGACCACGGACCTAAGTGCCTCATCCAGTCTCTTCTTAAACACCTCCAGGGATGTCAACCCCTCCACCCCTGGAGAGGAGGAGGCTCAGGGGAGACCTTATTGCTGTCTACAACTACCTCGAGGGAGGTTGTAGCCAGGTAGGGGCTCGTCTCTTCTCGCAGGCAACCAGCAGCAGAGCAAGAGGACAGTCTCAAGCTGCCCAGGGGGAACTTTAGGCTTGATCTTAGACAGAAGTTCTTCACAGAAATTGTCCATTGGAATGGGCTGCCCAGGGAGGTGGTGGGATTGACCTAACTTCTTCAGAGTACCTGTTCCAATAAGCTTGTAGAAGGATATTTTCTTGGCAAAAAGAAAAAATAAAGTTACTCCCTTGTATCCTTTCTTCTCTCTTTCATTGTACTTTGTGGGTGGGTCAGGATCCTTCTCTGGCTTTTGAAATGCCAGCTGCTGGGGTTTTATTCAAGAATCGGTCTCTTTTCAAAATAAAAATCATAAAAGCAGTTCTTGGGCATCTCTTGCACCTCTTCAAATGAAGTCCTTCAGTCTATGAGTGCTTTTTGGTGGCTTCTTTGCATTCAGACATAAGTGAGCTCCCCTGGGCAGGCTATGAATACACAGTGAAACTCAGGGCATGTTTGTGTGATGTCTGGTCACAGCTGTCAGCACTGTGACAACTCATTACTGAAATGAAAGTAACAGAAAATAGAAACTCAGTCCTAAAGCACAGCTGTAACTCTTCTTCATACAGCACCTTATGTCAGTACTTGTCCCTTGCCTGTGTAAATTGTCACCATTAGTGTAGACAGATTCTGTGCTGACCCCAGGAAATACCTTAAAGTCACTGATGTTATCTTAGAATAAAAGTCTAGGGAGGGAGAAGGAGTTCTGCAGTATGCATTGAAAAGAAAGGAAAGAACAGCTTTGTTTTCATTTCAGCTGGTATAATAATTAACCCCAGCTCAGAACACACCTCCCACCCTTGTTTAGATAAAAACAAATTCTGTAGGATTTGCACCTGTTCAGCTGTCAAGACAGCAGATTTGGTGGCACTCAGTCCAGCCAAGCAAGACCAAGAGCAAGAGTCCTTGCTTCCCTCCTCCTGAGTGTTCCCAAAATGTCACAGGAAGTTGGAGTCTCCTGAGGACCCCAACATTCCCTCCAAGAATGAAGGCACCAGAAGAATATAGCTAACTTTCACAAGACAGCAGGGTTTAATTCTTTCCTTGTTTAGATTCATAGAATCATGGAATCAACCAACCAGGTTGGAAGAGACCTCCAAGATCATCCAGTCCAACCTATCACCCAGCCATATCCAATCAACCAGACCATGGCCCCAAGTGCCTCATCCAGGCTTCTCTTGAACATCTCCAGGGACAGCAACTCCACCACCTCCCTGGGCAGCCCATTCCAAAGGGCAATCTCTCTCTGTGTGAAGAACTTCCTCCTCACATCCAGCCTATACCTCCCCTGCCACAACTTGAGACTGTGTCCCCTCGTTCTGTTGTTGGTTGCCTGGGAGAGTTTGTGTCATGCAGGCTGTTTCCAAAGGCTTGGATTTAGTGTTGAGATCCAACATCCTTAGGGCATTTTCTTACTGTAAGGGGAAGTTTATGTGTATTTTAGGAAAATATGTTTTGATTTAGTTTGCTTGTTGTCCCTCCTTCGGGGTCTATTTTTCCCAAGTGCTAGAAAAATAAAATGCTGGGTTTCAAAGGATCCTACAGCTGTCTCAAACATGATCCAGATGCCAGAGAGATGAAAACATACACTGTAAGAAGCAGGCAGTTTTGGTTCACCCTGATACAACTGCCTCAGCAGCCATCCCCATAGCTCACTTTGTGTTCTGCAGCACACGATCAAAATGCCGGTGGGAAATTAGTTGCTGATAAGGTTATAGCACTTCCTTCCATAATATGCTTGCCAACACAGAAAGCCACTTTGACCACTGTACTCAGGCAGTTTCTTGCATTAAATAAAGGAGGGAGTGGAAACCTTTAAGCAGAAACTGGCACAGAAAAGTGCTCACCCCAAGCAGAAAGCATCACAGTGAAGCAAATGCTGTGGACCATTACCCTGGATGCTGCCCGACACTGTTCTGAGGACCCTACACTAGTGCTCCTCTGCACAGTGATTAAAGAGAGGCAAGTGGAAGTTACTGCCTTTGATCACCCTTAGACACAACCAGAAGCAGCATATGACAAGCAGAGTGCTTGGGAAGGTGGTAGACCAAGCCACATCCCTGTGCCAGGCTGTTCAGCAACTGTGTGCTCTTCCTCTAAAAACGTCCCAGAGTTGTTCTATTCCATCCCAAACTTCTGAAAGCCTGGAGACTGCATACCATACACTCCAATCATTTTACAGAGATGGATGAAAAGTGGAGTTCACTATTTACAACTTTTCCTGACTGGCTCTGCAGCTTTCCACCTCCAGCTGCAAGCTCAGCAACCCTAAGTCTTCAAGCACGGCAAAGTGCTGCGCTGCAGCTGTGCCCAGCAACATAGGAAAGCTCTTCCACTAACTTTTCCTGTCAGTCTCAGCACTTAATGTTGCTATTGCTTTCCTCCCCAGGAGAGCAGAGCTCCCACTAAACCATACAAGAGCCACCTGCTTACCCCTCAGCAAGCTGCCCATCTTGTGTCATGCATCTTCCTCATAGACAAGATTTGATTTCCCAGCCTTCACTCACCCAAGCTGGTTTGCATTGTTAGGATCATGAACTCCATTTCACAGGGATCTTCATTCCAGATGGATCCAAAGCATTTTGCAAAATGTTACTTAATTAAGCAAGCCAAACTCAGCTGGGAAATCTCTCCTTAACACTGTGCAACAAATCCATTTCAGATGTTGGGAAGCAGATGTTTTACCACCAGCCCAGCATAAGAAATGAGGCCTGAGTAAGGGCAATCTGAGTGGGGAAGAAACATAAGTATACCACAGGTACCAAGTCAGAGAATTTACACTCACAACCTAAACAAGAAACACTGTAAGAAGCAGGCTGGTTCTTTTCCTCCACTGCTCCCAGCAAAGCACTGCTCCAGTCTCTCTCTTAGCTCCTGCAGAAAAATGTCCAGGTTCTTGCTTCCATGCTCTGAGACAGAGCAGTCAATGGAGAATAAGTTAAAATATAAGTTACTACAAGGTTTTTCCTGGTGTTTGATTTTTCATACTCTTTTCCTGCTCCCCAGGATGTTAAAACTAGATTCTTAAAAGCACTTAGAGGTTGAGTGGTGATGAGAGTCAAAAATCCTGAATCCTTCACAGGATTTTTGAGATTGCAGTACCAGAAAAAGAAAAGTATCAGCAGAACCAGGGGGGGAAAAAAAAAAAAAAACGAAACACAAAAACAGCAAAAAACCCAAACTCCTGCTCCATTGGCTTTGGTCATGGCACGAGAGTTACACAAGTGCAGGATATGCCCTCAGATTCTCTTCTGACTAATTCTTTGACTTTGCTGGTGATGAATAAAGCCCTTGCTTACCAAACACTGTGCTATTACATAGGCAAATCACATAATCCTAATACAGAGGCATAATCACATAGGCAAAGCCTGCCTGGATGCATGCCTGCATTCAGGAAAGCCATGGGATCCACCATGTGGGAAAACTGGAGGAAAGCATAGGCCAAAATGTCCACCTACCTCTTGCAGGGCCATGTCTCCCACTGCTCCCCATGGCACTGACACATGGGAAATGCTGGCCAGGGATTCTGAATTGAGGTCCCTCCTACAAGGCCAAATGCCTTGAGGGCAGCAAGAGTACCATAAAGCAGAGTGCAGAGACTGGAGCATTTAGGGCACCTTGGAGCACTGAGGACACCCTCATCCAAACTGTCCCTGCCCCACAAGCCTAGTGTAGAGGCAGGTCAAGAAGAGTAATGGGATTTAACTGGCCACCAGAGGCCAGCTATGGAAATAACCACAGACTTTTTAGCTGTGCTGTGAGGCCAAGGACAAGTAGAGGTTGCTTCAACTTCCCTGTCTAGGAGGAGTTACAAGACTGACAGCACTGAAGTGAAACAAGGCTCCTTTCATGCCAGGATGGGGCTTTACCAATCATGCTTGTACCTAATTGTGTTCCACTTCACATTTTCCAGGCCCACTAAAAATCTGTGACTAAATTAGGTAACTTCAGTATGGAAATTTCCATTTTAAACTAGCATCTTCCCCCCCAAAAAAAGAAAATAACTGTGGAAAATAGACAGCTGCCCAAAGGCTATCTTATTTACATAATGAGAGCTCCCCATCAAACAGAAAAATTAAAGCCCTTTGAGTTCAGGTTTAACATTAGCAACATTCTTGAGAACTGCCCTAGGGTGCAGAATATGCATAAGTGTTTCTACTCTGCTGCCAGAAGTGATTGTACCTTCAGGAAATGCTTTTTAAAACCAGTTTCTGACTCTCGCTCAAACTACTTAAATACCTTCTTGCAGTTCCCATGCTGAGTTTTGTTACAGATTCCATCACAAACGCTGAATCCCAAACACCTCTTAAACTACTCCCTTTGAAAAGCCCAGGAAGTCACACAGGGATAAGGGAACTCATTTCCAATAGGATCTGCCACACACCGTAGCCCTCCCTCTATTATCTGATGGCTTTCTAAAGTCCTCTCATTCGAATAATAATGGCATTGATCTGCAAAGGGTTTTTTTTTGATGCCTGGGAGGCTTGAAGAATGGTTAGAACTCCTGTTTGGGAAGTTTCTTTAAGTTTCTCATTTTTCTACTGCTCAGGTTTGTCTAAATGCTAAGGTAAGAAAATTGTTCTTCTTGTTTCATTACTGAGAATGCAGCCACCACTGAGAAGCCACAATAAGACTTTCTCTCTCTTCAGGAACCAGCCCACTAGACAAATTTAAGTACATTATGTCTATAGAGTTCCCCTTCATAGGGAATATTTTCAAAGGGTCTCATAAACAGTAAATTTTAGAACAAGACATTATGAAATATGAGGAAAAAATGTCACTCCTGCCTTATTTTCTTATTTTCCTGCAGTATTGAATTTAGTTTCAAAGGGGGAAAAAAATCAGGAACCATGAACAGATAAAATGACATCATTCTGTTTTTTACAAGGATGAAAAAGAAAAATAAAACAGATAAAAGCTGGTGGTTAGTCTTGCCATTCACCCCGAATTTTCTGAACTCTGCATATGCATTTCTAAATCCAAAGTATATCAAGTATGCAGAGAAAGAGACAATGCATTCCTGTGAAACATGGTCTTCTTGCAGCCCACTCTGAAATGGCTCAGAGAAACCTTAGCACGTGGTAATCACTTCCATCCTTTGCACAATTAGCTACAAGAAAAATCTAACTGGAAAGAGGAACAGGGGTAGACTCCTCATCTTCCTACAAAACATCTGCTGAAGTAAGAAAACCCTCTCTTCCTTGCTGAAAAGAAGGGGGATTGCTTTATACAAGCTATAAGGTTTTGTATTTCTTTTTTCTTTCTTTCTAGTCATTGTGTAAAATATACAAAAGTATTTAACAGTGAGAACAATCAGCAAAGGGAAGTGGTCACTCCCTATCTTGTGGTGTCTTCTGGTTAAGACAGGAGCAGCTCTGCTTTAATGAAGACATGATCTGCTGGACTCCAGACAGGGGTAATAGAAGAAATACTGTGGTCAATATTATATAGTCCTGAGAAGAGAAGGCTGAGAGGGGGGTCTCATCAATGTGTATAAATATTTGAGGGGTGGGTGTGAAGTGGGTGGGACCAATTTCTTTTAGTGGTGCCCACTAATAAGACAAGAAACAAGGGGTTCAAAGCTTGAACATAGAAGATTTCACCTCAACATGAGGAGAAGCTTCTTTACAGTGAGGGTGACAGAGCCCTGGAACAGGCTGCCCAGAGAGGTTGTGGAGTCTCCTTCTCCGGAGACTTTCCAAACCCAGCTGGATGCATTCCTGTGCAGACTGCCCTAGGTGATCCTGCTTTGGCAGCAGGGTCGGACTTGATGATCTTTGGAGGTCCCTTCCAACCTCTAATTTACTGTGATACTGTGATAAAGATCTTAAAGATCCATTTTGATCTTAAAACTCCATTTTGATCACAAAACCTCACTTGACACATTTTGCTAGCTTGCAACTTGAATTCATGCTTGAGCTCAAGTCCTGGACCTTTGGTTCACGCTGTGGCTCTAATCTGAAATCTGCCAGTTATTATGTTGAAGACCACAGCTTCAGAAACCCAGCAGGCAGAAAGATGTTTGCAAAAAAATCTCAGTGCCTGCACTTTGTAATCTGCTCTGCTAAATAAACAGATCACCTCTAAATAGACAGTATTGATAATAACTATTTCTTCTCCCTCATATTAAACATTTCTATCACTTGACTAATGAGCAGATTGAGGTGAGGAGAAAGTTCTTCACGGAGAGAGTTGTTAGATGTTGGAATGTGCTGCCCAGGGAGGTGGTGGAGTCACCATCCTTGGAGGTGTTCAAGAGGGGATTGGACATGGCACTTGGTGACATGGTTTAGTAGTCATGAGGTCTTGGGTGACAGGTTGGACTTTGATGATCCTTGAGGTCTTTTCCAACCTTATTGATTCTGTAATTCTGAGATTTACTGTCTCTGTGGACAAGCTGTGGACAAGTTGTTGATGAGTAACAGCTGATAAATGGCCACAGTTTAAGACCTGGCCACTATTTTGTGTTTATTTCTAGCAGATTATTATATTATTATATGCAGTGAATAATGGAAAATAAGAGAAGCCTGAGCACGGAGAACTTCTGTGCTGACAAAATGATTGCATTTACAAAGTATATTATTACCAACATCTAATTTAGTCTGTCAGAGTGGCTCTACGAGGGACTAACTAAAGTAAAAGCAGAACAAATGCTTGCACTCACGAAAAACACCAGGGAAAACTGAGACTGATTTTACCAGTCTGCCTGTGGATCATGCCTGTCAGCATGAAGTGGTCCTGAGGTGGTACATTTTACCTGCTTTAAAATAGATTCTATTACACTAAGATAGCTCTCAGTTTATAAAGTGCAGATATCTGGCACTAATTACTCAGATTTGCTTCTTTGATCAAGCTTCAGATTTTGAATTTTGAGCCCCCAATCACATTTTTAAAGTTTTCTTCTGCTTTTCATGCAGAAGAATCTATATCCTAAATATCTATATCCTAAACATGATAAAACCTGTATCCTAAATATGACAAACCTACAAATATACTACATCAAGAAGGGAAAAAAAAAAACAAAACAAACAAAACAAACCACACAAACCAACAAAAACAAATTAAACAAAGAAACAAAAACAAATTAAACAAATAAAAAACCTACAAGAAAAAAAAAGCCACCCGAAAAACAACCACCAAACCATAAAACAAAACCAAACCCCAAACCCAAACAACAGCTGAGATGAGGAAAAGAGGAGGAGGAGGGTAAAGAAGATATGGCCAGCACAACTGTTGGACCAACTCAGTCAGCTGTGTGTTATGAGGTAAACCCAAAGGCTACCATGGTATTTTGTGGGGCATTAAATTCAGTTAGTGCAGGACTGGGGCAAAGGGAGAAAGGATGCTGCCTGTATTGCCAGTATGAATTCCTTTCACAGACATACCTCACAGCATCTCACTTGTCCTTATCCAAGCACCCCTGCACCACACAGCTTCCATCTCTCAGTGATGGTGGAGACAGAAGGCAGCAAAGAGCACATCTGCCAGACTTCCCATTGCTGAGCACCGGGTCCCCTTTCCCTGGAGCAGTCTTGGACACAAGAATTTCACTGTAAAAAACACTCAAGAAGCAAAAATTAGTATTTTCCATGCACTTTTGAGCCCTGCCCAAATCACATGTTCTTGCAGGACAAACATGTGAGTCTTGAATGCATTGGGCAGGCGTTGTAGATGGGCATGCAATGCAGAAAGCTGCTCCTGCTGCCCATCAAGCAGGGACACTTCTGGAATGCTGAGCCTGTTAGAGCTAAGCTCTGGGTACTGCAGCAGACAAGGATCTTTCTTGCCAGAGACCATTATTTTGAGGATGCTCTGAAAAGGCCTATTTTAAAATTCATTGAAGCTACAGGGTTTCAAGACTGATAGTTACAGAGGGAGTTCATCTAGTGACTGGGCATCTGTCCACAAATGCATTGCTGATCATTGTCATGCTTGTCTTCATCATTTCTGGCTGGAGCCAGGTACTCTTGAATAGCTGTTTAGTGTTTCCAGCACATATGCAGAGATTATGAATTTGCAATTACTCATTCTCAGTGCCTAAAATTACCTCACTTTTGCTGTGAGCAGCTGGGATATGGAACCTACAAGGTCTCAAAGAAGACAGCACATTCCTGCTTTATGCTTCTGAAGTTCAGCCAGTCAGCAGGGAGACAAGACACAAAACTGTGATTCCCAAAACCCATCCCTTTGCCACACCAGTCAGCTGTGTGACAGTCAGTGGCAGTTCCCAGGATGGACTTTGGACACAGAGCAGTGGAACAGTGGTGATAGCTCCAGGTGAGAAGAGCTCCTGGACTACTTGAATGGCAGAAAACAGGTCTTGTGTTATTGTTCAATTTAGGGCAGCAACAAAGGGGTTTAGTGTTTGCACAGGAAGGCTTTGAGAACTGAGGTGTGAAGGAGACTTTAACACAGACAGCTAGGATCTTAAAGAAGATGATCAGCCCAATGCTAGCTTTCTTTATCAACACAGCTGCAGAATATTTTTCAAAGTCCATCCCTTTAAAATGATTCCTGCAGGCCCACGTTTCCTTCCTCAAGGCAAAACTGGACCCCTCTACCTTTTATATTCACAGAATAGTTCAGAATGATGTTATTCCCTGGACAGTTACTGGATCACATTCTATCGTCTTGTTTCATGCTGGAGACATTTCTATCAGCCTCTTTGGATGACTCAATCCACTGCTTAGACTCCATCAACATTGCAGGAGTTGCTCTAATGAGATTATCTTCCTCACTCAGAAAGGCAATTCAGTGAAATTAGCAGGATCTCATAGTAGTCAGTGGTCTTGGAAAGGCACTGCAGCCACTCTATGTGGCTCCACAGCCACATAGGCTTAGGAAGACCTGGCCATGCTTTCCCAGGGCAACTCTCTCCATGCAGTACATTTGGACCCAAACCCAAATGATTCCTCACACTTCTGCCTCAAAGTCCTTTTCAAAGTGGAGAAGAAACTTTGTTTTAAAGCTGGGGAAAACATAATAGGCTGAGGTGAACACACACACATTTGATTTTGCCACTGCTTCTGGCACCTTGGGGACTTTTGATCCCCTCTGCCTTTCATTTTCAACACAACATGCCATCAAAGTGTGAAAATGTGGCAACTGCCCCGAGCTGTTGAAGGGGTCCCTGGGGGTCAGCCCTAGAGGTGGGTATACAATGTATGCATCCAGGCAACCTGCCTTTGCTTTCTACAATACCAACCTGAAGAGGCAGTGACTGTTTGCAGAGCAGTCCAGCTTTTATTCATCCTGAGATGATTTTTCAGAGAGACAGGAGCTGAGCTGTCTTAGAAGAATAGTCAGAGGCTGGCATACAATTACATTGTATTACCCTCAGTCAGATAAATCACTTTTGGGGGAAGAGGTTCATAACAATTCCAGACATGCCTAATAGTTCCACTGTGAGTCTCTGGACAAAGCCCGGGACTGGAAACAAAATGAAATCATTACATAAAATTATTTGTACTACTATAGCGCTTGAGAGCCCCAGCTGAAATGAGACCTTACTCTCCAGCGGGTGCTCTGTGGAGTCAGCACTTGCTGCCTGAAGTGTTTGCCATCTCAACAGAAAGGAGCAGGGCAAGGGGGGAACTTGCTCCTTCCTTTCCCACAGGCATGGGGCTGGAAGAGATCTAGGGCCAGCCAAGGTCGGTGTGCGTGACGTTTCGCAACGCTGCACAAACCAGGTAGTTTGCTGAGCCTTGTTTTTATTGCTGTTGTTATTAAAAACATTACCAGGGCCTCCTCAAGCAGTGTAAACAAGATGATTTCGTTGAGCTATGCTCCAGGAGGCATATTACACACACACACCCCCCCACCACCAAATTAAGTGAAGTATGCTTATTATCTTTGCTTGTGTTTTTAAGGCTCACGAATGCTATTGTAAATGTTTTCATAACACAGATCAATAAGTACAATTAAAATTGGCCCTGCCTGCCTGAGGGAAAAGGCATTAAGAGTAGCTGGGTAACAGCTTTTCCAAGAGATATTTCTGACCACCAAACAGAAGGAAACTCGCTCTAAACTCTCACCTTCTCAGAAAAAGATCTATTTGCAACTCAGTCTTTGAATTGGTTTTGCAACAGAAGATGGCCAGAGCTTTCCATTGGAATTAAGAAGAGCTTTGTAAAAAAAAAAAAAAAAAAATTGCCAAGTCTTAAAGATTTTAAACTAATCCACATTTAAAAGTGCCTCAACCCCATTAGGGTTGGCAAGTTTCATGTGTCACTTGGATGCAGAGGTCTGCTAGATACTCCACAAAGATCATGCAGGTAAACTTTGTGTCTGCTTCACTGGTGGACAATATGAAACACAGAAGATACCAAAGGCCAATAACATAAATGGGGAAAAAAAAGTCCTCACTTCTTGCTGTGTTGAATAAATCTTTGACTGTGTTTGTTATTTGCTCCATGATTACATATGCCTTGTTATTTAGGCAGCAAACTAGAACATTTCCGAAGACATAAATAAAAATATCAGGGTGAAAAGCTGAGGGGCTTATTAGCTGAGTTATTAAGAGCTCTTTACATTTAACAACCTAAAGCATACACAGAGCAATTTGCAATCAGCACTTTTTAAGCTCTAAATAATCTATTCCTTAAGCAAGCTTTCCTGCTTCCTTGAAAACATCTTTCATGTCTTCAAACCCTCACTGAAGAAAGCCAAATTCATTAAAGCAACTTCTTAGCTACGTTTTTCTCTCTCTCCCTCATTCCATCATATCTCCTGTTATCAGCTGTGTTAATTAATTTGTAATCAGAGTTACAGAGCCTCCTGCCAGGGCATGGCTTAGCCCAGGAGTACATCTCACATGGACAGGATCCATCTGGGTAAGGGACCAATGCAACCCAGGGGTGTCACCACTGGCAAAGCTGTTAACAGGAGCCTGAGATACTTGTTCCCCCTTCCCTGGTTACACCATCTCCTCTAATGAGAGATCTCCTCCCTCCACAGGCATCTTCTCTGCCATGCAGACTGCATTGCTCTGTTTCTCTATGACACACAAACTCCCATCTTTTCCCATGTCCTTCGGCTCTGCCAATCACTGCAGTACTTGAGCACCTTCTCTCCCTTCACTAGTCAGATTTTCTTTCATCTTCCTTTTTTTCCCCCTTTTCATTGCTGGCTTTCCCTCTTTTCAACATAATCTACCTTGAAAAAAAATATTTCTGCTGCTAACTAGCGTTTGTGAGATCTGCTGAGCTTATTCCAGCCTTGTAGGCACTTTACCCAGTTTAGGCTAATATGTTCTCTTAATCACGTTGCTGACTGGCTGCAATACATCACCTTGAACCAAACCAGTAAACTGCAGAGCACCTAGAGAGATCTCACCGAGAGTAAACGAACCAACAGTTTCGTGCAATGACCACGCAAGTGAGACACCTTCTGGCAAGGGTAACATGAAACAGACAAGGAGAGTTTACAAGTAACACCTTTTTTGATTGTTTGCTTGTTTTTTTAAGGTAACCCATGAAAACATGCCCAAGGCAGAGAAGCAAAATCCATATTCAGACATAAATCCTGAAAATCTGTGCTGTTTTTACAGACTGACCTTACAGCATGGACACGTCAGCTTCTCGCTCCAACTGTCCTTTTATACAATGCTTCTCTCTTTCTCTGGACTGGAAGGCTTTAGGGATCATCTCATGGCAGTTCCTTCAAAAGGTCAATATGCCAATGTCTGTAACAGCCACCTGATATTTTGCAGCATGGCTGCAACACCATCTGGCACAACAAGAGGCTCTGTGACCACTCCTATAGGCTTTGCATTCGCTTGCTCTTGGTGGTGTTACCAACAATCATCTCAAACAAATAATGTTAGACTGAGAGCACATGGTGAATCTAAGAATCTAATACAGAAAGCCAATTCAATTACAGTCAGCAGGAGAAGGGATAGCTTTACAAGAAGACAATGGAAGAGGGAATAAATAAAAAAGTAAAATATTAACTGTATTTGCCACAGGCCGGGCTAAGGATCTGTCTCCTACCAAAAAAAAAAAAACCAACATAACTAGAGCTAAACTAGAGAATGTTCTGGGTAGCACCTTGTTTGTCTTGGCACAATGCAACACCAAAGAGTCATGCTGTACCACACAGCTATTTGAATGTTTTCCAAAGCTGCATACTTTCCAGCCTTTGATGAACACACATTCTGAGGATGGGGAAGAAAGAAACCCAGGAGCTTTGTTCTGAAATGATGTGCTATTACCCAAATCTGCAAGAGGTAAAAGTATTTTTCTGAACTAACTTAAATTTTGAAGGGAAGATATTTGTAAAACAATTCCAATCCAAATACTTTGGTGAGATGTTAAGGCAATGGCTCAGGTTGAAAGTAGCATCAATGAAAAGTGAAGGGATTGCTAAAACAGGTCCTCATTCTTACATTTTTGTTGCCAGCACTGGGATCAAATAGAATCATGCTGGCAGCAATTTAGAGGAAAAGAAATTATGATCGAAACCCCAAACCTAAGCAGCCAAAATACAGGATACATAGAAGCTGACAAACACATAGCTTCGTCATCAGAATGATTTTGTTTCATTTGACACCACCTTGAATTATTAGGGAAAGGTAGTTCAGTGGATAGGAAATTCCAAAACAACATCAGCTTCCTAATGTCTCATAACCTCCTCCTAACCACAAACATATTACACACATACAAGAAGAGTTTATTCAAAAGATTCTAAACAGGACAAAACCAGATCCTGACACACAGCTCCATTTGCTGTCTATGGACATGACTGAAAACAAGACCTCCCTTGCACTGTATTTCTATGACTGAGTCGTATGATCCTTGTTTGTACTCTCAGGGTCTTGGAGACCCTGATTTGAATGCAGGAAATATTTTTCTCCCTCTTCATATTCACTGCAATTTAGAGCAGGTAGAGGGAAAGACACGTTTATCTTTTTCTGCAGCGTGGCTCATAATTCCATAAGCATTTTCCACCCCTTTTTTTTCCCCTCCTGCAGCAGGTTTAAAGCATTCTTAGATTTGATGACATCCCTTTTCCCTTGCTGGGGGCATCTGTTGGAGATGAAGGCCTGGATAATAGAAGGCTTTACAAAAAATCATCAGCAAGAAGATTAAAACAATTGAATAGTCCTTTCTGGCTTTACAGTTTTTTTGCAACCATTAAAACCAGAGACAAGCACACCTCAGCCATCACCAAAATAAATAAATAAATAGTCTCATAATATTTCAATGTGGTTTCTGGGCACCTGTTCAATGATGTATGACTGCCAGAGGGAGATAGTATTGTCTCCACAGGGACTCTGCTGAAGCTGAACTCTGTGATACTCATCACCCTCCACTGAGCAAAGCCCTTGTGTGCTTATGGTGACTTCTCTTACAGGGAGCTTGCAATGAAGCGAGTGATTTGCAAGCCTTGGGCAGAGACTTAGGGGGTTTGCAGGGGCCAGAGGAAAGCAGAGAGCACTACTGAAGGGAGTGAATATAACCCCTATTTTCTAAAAGAAAAAGGTGGCTGGTAAAACCTTGTCCTTTTTCTTTGCTATTCATTTTTACTTTTGTAGTGATGACCACACAGGTCAGAATAAAAAAAGTGGAGGGGAATAGCCCACCACGGATTTAATATTGCTTGAAGGAAGGATGCCTGAACTTTTAGTCCTGACATTTCAGCCAAAGACTGTTTTTTCCTTTTAACTTTTTTTTTTTTTTTTTTTTTGGGGGGGGGGGGGGGGGGGGGAGAAGTACCTATTTTCCACAGGGAAAAAAATATATATGAATGGGGTTTTTCTAAGAAAAACAATTTCTTCTGACTGAAACAGCAAGGTCTTGGAGCTCGGGCTTCTACAAGAAACCACAATATTATCTGGAAAATCAAACAATTAATAACAGGTAATACCATGGGAACAGCTCCATATAAATCCCTCCTTCTGGTGCATGGCTCTTTATAAGTTGTGCAGGGTATATGTCCTCCTACCTCAGACAAGGGAATCTGGATCATTTAATTCCTCCCATTCTTGCCTTCTAGAAACACCCAAAAGCTGAAAACATCCAAGGATGTTAAAAACAACCTTTGGTCTTTTGAAAGGAAAGGACTGCTCCTAAGGCTGGTCTGCAGCCCAACAGACAACACAAGAGGGCTCTGTGGCTGCACACCACATGCCACTCCAGTCAGCAATGGAGTTTTCCTTTCCTACTCCTTCTGAATCAGCCCCACTGCTGACCACTGGCTGGTGGCAGTTCCTCTCCCAGGGTTCAGCATGAGAATGAAATCTCCCTTCCCCTGCCTCCAACTGTCCCCACCTCTTTCCACCCAGTTTGGCTTGGGGACTTGGATGTCTGTGTGCAGCATTAGCTGGGAAAACGACCTGGTGATGGGCAGCAGAGCAGACAGCAAACTTGCCTTTGGGGGCAATGCACTTTACAGACATGCTAGAAATGCTTCCCCTCTCTTTTGAGTCAGATCTACCTTTTCCTAGAGAATCTCAGCACAGACAAAGCCCTTGATTTCATTTCAGCTTTTTTTTCTTCTGAGATCATTAAAAACTTCAGCTGCAGCTAATGCTGGCCACATGGCAGGTGTCTGCACTTTACTGTTGGGCCTGATCCTGATCCCCATCCCCACCACCATCCCCCTTCTTGGTGTTTCTCCCACGTGCTGCTGTCACTGTTCTTGCTGCAGGAGCCATAGCCTCCCCTTTTTCTACCATGGCTCAGCTAGTTTTTCTCAGGAGCTCTTTCCAGAAATTTTTGCTTCCTATCTCACAAGTCTGTGGGAATGATCTCCTTTTCTCACTGACAAGCTCTGACATTCAGTGAGATCCCTACTCACCCCCAAAACATAAAGTAGCTGCTGGCCTCATCACAGCTTTGGAACTCATGGGTTTCTCCCTGATCCTGCAAAAGTGTCACAGATGCCAAACATTCTTGCTTTGCACGCCCTGCTCAGAAAATTCCCCCATACTACACAGGCATGGCTCTTGGCTTGCTGACTGCCAACCACAATGTGATCAGAACTCATATATGGCATTTTTTCCAGACTCTCTCATTTGCCCTTTTGAAGTTGACCCTAAAGAAAATTCCAGGTTACAGGAAAAAAGAGAAAATAAAGAAAAAAAAAAAGAAGAAGAAGAAAACCAAACAAACAAAACCACCACCTAACCAAATAGAAGCCAAAAGTCCCTGGAGTATCTCCTTGGAGTATGAAGAGTGCTGTTACAGTAACTGTCACAGTTTGTCAAAGGCTCCTGGTTCCCAACAGGAGGATTTCAACTGTCTCATGTCACTAGCAGGGTAACCTGACTACATGCAACCCCACCTGGATGCAGACCGTGCACACACATCCATCCACCTGCGGAAGAGCAGCAGGAGCCTGCAATTGACAGCTTCAAAGCACTAAACTGCCTTTGCTCAAGGGACAGATGGTCTGTAATCTGCATTTCTGTGCAGGGCACTGATGCTTACCCTACTGCCTGGGTAGTTGGGTTAGGGCAGGAGATCAGAGCAGACCTGAGCCCTGCCTGCCCACTGCCCCATCCTACCCATGCACAAGCCATTCTCTTGGTTTGCTTCTACAAACACACTCGAATCTCTGCACTGCAGCTTTTGCAAGAGGACCACCTGCTGCACTGCTAGGACTTGTGCATCCTCTTTGCAATCCATAATCCACTATCAGTGTCCATCAGGTCCCAAGGGATGGGGTCAAGGGGTATGCTTGACCCCTGCCAGCAGGGTGACAAGTGCAGAGACAGACACAGCCAGAAGGAACAAAGGTCTGGTTTGTTGGCAGACACTTATTCCCCACTGGCCAAATCTCCAGGTGGCAGATCAGCAAAGGCAGCTGCTCTGATGTAAATTAGACCTATTTTCTCCCTCTTGCACACAAATGCAAGCCACAGATTAAAGAATGCTGGAAGCTGCTATTTATGAGGAGAAGTTTAACACAGATGACTTACAGAGCAAATGGAAACTAAGGCTCAGGCTTGAGATGCCACGTAACACAGGTAAGAGGAGAGTCAGTGATTTCTAGACATATATCTCAATGCACAATGATGAGAAAAATGCAGCAGCCAGCTCAGGGTTCCCAGGATAAAAGGCAGTATTGAAGGGCCTCCCTTCATGGCTGGAAACAGTCTTCTGTGGAGGCAGCAAAGAGAGACATGGGAGTGTAACGGCACTAGGACAGCTAAGGAAGGGGAGGGGTCTCCTATGGTGAACCTGCCACCAAAAAAGCCAAACACTTTGCCAGTATCTAATTTCCAACCTAGCCAAGAAACCTCACAAATATTTCTAGACTATAGGAACAAAACCAGAGTCCTTAAACCTGAGGGAAAGAGTCTGGGGAAGAGTGGAGATTTGCTCAGAGAGGCAAAGCAAAAAGACATTGTCCTGATGAACCAAGCCCCTGCTCTGTGCCTGTGAGCTGCTCAGTGCCCAGACTCTGCCACCCCTATATCCAGAAGGGCTGTTCAGGCATGGAGGAGTTTGAAGAACAAAACCTTGGAAGACGCTGCAGTTCATTGAACATGTTTGGAGAAGAGCAAGGAAGTTCCCTTTCCAGAGTGACAGCACATGGAAAATCCCTGTCCCAACTAGCTCAGAGTCTCCCACAACCTGCCTTCTGCACAGGCACAGCCTCCTCCTCCTCTCCCAGCCCTTCTCACTCGCACTGTTTCGTCTCCGTGACTGAGCTCTGCCTGCAACAGACAATTCCATTTCAGTGCAACAGATTCAAACTCTAATTGAGTTTTCCAATTTAAATCAAGGCAGGAACAGCTCTGCCAGCCTGCAGTCATGAGAGCTATTTTGAAGAGAATTGTCAAACTAGCCAGGAAGTCAAACATGACATTTTTAAACCACTTTTTAAGTGTGTGTGTGTACATGTGAGTACTCTTCCTTCTGCAAGCAAGAAACAATTGTTCCCTGCACGTGAGAGGAGCTCAGGTTGCTTTGATCGTGTGGCTGATGAGATGGCTTCTGTGTGGCTGATGAGATGGCTTCTGTGTGGCTGATGAGATGGCTTCTGTGTGGCTGATGAGATGGCTTCTGTGTGGCAGCTGAAAGAGAAAGGAGAAAATCATAGAACTGTTAGGGTTGGAAGGGACCTCAAGGATCATCTAGATCCAACCCCCCTGCCATAGGCAGGGACACCTCACACTAGATTAAGTTGCTCAGAGCCACATTCAGCCTGGCTGCAAAAACCTCCAGGGAGGCTTGCACCACCTCCCTGGGCAACCTCTTCCAGTGTCTCACCACCCTCATGGTGAAGAATTTCTTCCTAACATCCAATCTGAATCTACCCATTTCTAGTTTTGTTCCATTCCCCCTGGTCCTATCACTACCTGACACCCTAAAAAAGTCCCTCCCCAGCCTTCTTGTAACCCCCTTCAGATACTGGAAGGCCACAAGAAGGTCACCTCAGAGCCTTCTCTTCTCCAGACTGAACAACCCCAACTCTTTCAGTCTGTCCTCATAGGAGAGGAGCTCCAGCCCTCTGATCATCCTTGTGGCCCTTCTCTGGACATGTTCCAGCACATCAGATCTTTCTTGTAATAGGGGCTCCAGGACTGGATGCAGTACTCCAGGTGGGGTCTCACCAGAGCTGAGTAGAGGGGGAGAATCACCTCCCTTGACCTGCTGGCCACACTTCTCTTGATGCAGTCCAGGATGTGATTTGCTTTCTGGGCTGCAAGTGCACACTGGTGGCTCATGCTGAGCTCCTCATCCACCAGCACCCCCAAGTCCTTTTCTCCAGGGCTGCTCTCCAGCCAGTCACTACCCAGCCTACATCAGTGCTCGGGACTGTGCCTTCCTGATTTGCGTGACTTGCTGCAATGGACAAAAACATATTGCTGCTTCTCTTCTTTTGGGCTTATCTCATCCCAGGCACCATCTATCATCTTGCAACTCCACGCTGCTCACAGGGTGGTGGTTGCTCTTTCATGCTCCTCAATTCAAGTGCATAGTCCAGAGGTTATGTGGAACGTGGCTTATCCCCCTCCCTGTACGGCAAGAGCAAAGACCATTGTGTGACGAAGAGATCAGATTAGAACTCACATCCACCTTTCATACTCAGTTCTGATTCAGACTCCCAGAGCAACTGGGTTATTCACCTCCAATTAGGCAAAAGCACAATAAAACTTTGCTTTTCATCCTGTCCTCTCTCCAGGCAAAATCCAAGGCTTTTTCTCCTAAGCAGGATTTAGTGTAATGAACACCCATTACACTTCCACCACCTGTATTTTCTATCATTTTCTTCTAAGTACTCTCTGCTTTTACAGAGCTAAGTGAAGTCCTTGGTAGATGCTTTGATCTCTAGTCAAATAGGCCTTTACAGTTAAATCATTGTTAGGGGGGGGGGGGGGAATTAAAAAAGTCAATGCATGCATAGTGAGGTAGTTTCAATTTCACTGATTTTTTGGTAAGGATACAGTCATCAGAGTGATTTGCAGGTTTTGCTATCTTACAGACAGCATGACTGGCATGTTTTGAAGGTTCAAATACTTAAATGAAGATGGTTTTCCTCTGATAAATTTTTTTGTGGAGAACAATTAACATGTACCACTGTAATTACATGTTGTTAACACATGCTCTCTACAGTGAAGTCTTGCTCTGAATTTCTCTCAAAGTAGTGTTCAGGACTTATCAGTTGCTGGTGAACCTTGGCACTATATAACTGTTTTCTTCAACGTGGCTTGCAAAAATCCTTTGTGTCCTCCAATCAAAATATCACAGACTGAGCAACATGGGCAGGCACCTCTGGAGATGGGCCAGATCCCTACTCAGGGATCCCTACAGGTTACTCAGGGCTGTGGCTCATTGGGATTTGAACAGCTTAAGCATGGAGCCTCCAGCCTTTGGGAAGCTTGTGCTAGTATTCAGCCATCCTCACAGTAAAAGTACATTTTTTTTTTAATAGATTTTTCTATATTTCACTTTGTGCCCTTTGTTTCTCATCCCGCCAATGGACATCACTGAGAAGTGTCTTGCTTCCTCTTCTTTAGTCCTCCCACCAGGTGTTTATACACATGGATAAGATCCCCCTGGGTCTTCTGACCTCCAAGCTCAACAACCAACACCAGGTCTTTCAACCTCTCCTCATATGACAGATGCTCCAGTCTCCTATTCATCTTCATGGAGCTTTGCTGGAGGCAGTATGTACATTTTTCTCTTCTACTGGGGAGTCCAGAACCAGGCTCAGCACTCCAGATGTGTCTCATCAGTGCTGAAAAAAGTGGAAGGATCCCTTCACCTTCTGGAAACACATTTTCCAATACAACCCAGGGTGCCATTGGTCTTATTTGCCTCAAAAGCACATTTCTGGCTCACGTTAAACTTGGTGACAACCAGGACCACCATGGCCATTCTGCAGAGCTCATTAGTCACCCCCACAAGCCTGTGCTGGCACATGCAATTATTCCTCTCTGGGAGAAGGACCTTGCCTTTTCCTTTATTGAACTTTGTGTGAGACCTGCTGGTCCATTCCTTCACCCATTTTTTTCAGTCCCTCTGAACAGCTGCTGAGGGTAAACTTTGTCCCATCATCTAGGAAATTAATACATGACCCAGCATCAACACCTAGGAGTACACTATTACTGCTGAGCCCCAGCTGGGCTTTGTACTGCTGGGTCTTAATCCTCTGGGGACAGCCATTCAGCCCATTTCACCCCATGCCATTTCCATTTATTGGCCTCATACTTCATCATCTCTCTGAGGACCTCATGGAGAACAGTGTTGAAAGTCAGTTCCTGAAGTTAAGATAAAAAACATCCACTGCTCTCCACTCCTCCACCAACTCAATTATCCAAGCCCATGAGTCCTGGGCTGCACCAAAAGAAGCATGGCCAGCAGGTTAAGGGAGGTGTTACCACCCCTCTACTCCACTCTCATAAGGTCCCCACCTGGAGTAATGTCTTCAGCTCTGGAGCCCCCAACACAAGAAGGACATGGAGCTGCTAGAGTGGGTCCAGAGGAGGGCTATGAACACCTCTCCTATGATGACAAGCAGAGAGAGCTGGGGTTGTTCAGCCCAGAGAAGGCTGCAGAGCAGAATTCCAGTGTTTGAAAGGGGCCTACAGGACAGCCAGGGAGGGACTTTTTACAAAGGCACATAGTGATAGGATAAGGGGTAATGGCTTCAAACTGCAAGAAGTTAGATCTGGATTAGACATTAGGAAGAAATTCTTCACCATGATGGTGATGAGGCACTGGAACAGGTTGCCCAGAGAAGGTGTGGAGGTTCCAACACTGGATGGGTTCAAAGCCAGGCTGATGGAGACTTGAGCAATGTGGTTTAGTAGAGGGCATCCCTGCCCACGGCTTGAAACTTGATGATCTTTCAAGTCCCTTCCAACCCCAAACATTCTATGACTCTGCCTTATCTTGGAGGCTATCACCCTTCTGTGCACTGAGGAAGGAGGTCTTAAATCTAAGCTCATGGCACTGACAGACCGTTTTTGTTTTCCTGCTGCTTGGAATTGGTATTCCTGAGATGAGTCAATTCTGGCATGGGGAAGGTATATGTAATTTCTTCATTTCTGTTTTACATTAGTAGATCTTGTTTACCCTAGATTTCAGATATTTAAATGCCTTGCAATATTTTGGGTTTTCAATTGTGCCGTGACCTTTAGAAAAGAAAAGGATCCTGGGGCTAAAATATCAGTTGTGCCTTTGCAAAGACAGCTCATTTCCCCATGCAGAGCTTTTTGTGTTGCTAACAAGGAGCCTGGGTTTTGCACTGTTCTTCTTGAAAACAGAAGCTCAGCCTTGGAGTCATCTCTTCTTGAGGTAGCTGAGATGTGAAATTGGCCCAGGTTTTATGCCAAATGCAGTCAATAGATTAGTTTAAATTTGGATTTTCTTTAGACTAGAAAGCAAAGTGGACAAAAGTCAATGGAAATATTCTTTCCGGCATCCCTGGGCCCTTGGAGCAGCTCTTTGAAAATGGGCTTTCATAAGGAGAGATGTATTGTTGAACTAGGTCCTGAAATTACTTCCCTAGTGTAAACTCTTAAATATTTTACAGTCACATTAAAGAAGACGACTAGCCATGCCACATTTAACCCTCAAAGTCAGTTCTCTGCAGAGCTGTGAAAGAGGAAATAATCTATACAGATTTATTCAGAGATCTGCAAAAGGAATAGCTATGTTCCTGGATCTGGCCCCTGCTGCTGAGAGCTCAGACATACCCAGGTGTGTCACTTGAGCTGCAGTAAAAGTCCACACTGGCAGTTGTGTGGATGTGTCATCTACAACAGACAGCACAGCTTGCTGACATCCTGGATAGGGCCCAGCTGAAGGACATAAGTTGGAGTCTGGAGCACTCACTGCATGTGCAGAGGCTGAAAGCACAGAGGATGCTCACAGAGGGTGCTCACAGAGGGTGCTCACAGAGGATGCTCACAGAGGATGCTCAGTCTGGGGCTGAGCAGCTTCAGCTGGGATTTGGTTGCTATGTTCCCTTACCTGAAAGGAGATTACAAAAAAAATGGAACCAGGCTTCTCTTATAGAAGCACACAGAAAGAATGAGGAACATCACAAGGAAACACAGGACCAGTGTGTCTGTGAACTCTCCACCTTCAGCACAAAGCCCTGAGCAACCTGACCTGCCCCTGATTTGGGCTGGACAACCTCCCTTCCAGTCTGAACCACTCCTTGAGTCAGTGACGTACAAGGGAGTTAGCATAACTCACATTATTTTGGACTAAGATTTGGTATCTAAACCCCTCACTGAGGTTTAGAGATGCACAGGAACATCATAAGTTCAAGAGGAGCCCTTCCTGGATCAAAAAAAAAAAAAAAAAAAAAAAGATACTAAAAACTTAGGTGAAAGATCCTTTCAGCAGGCATTGAAGTTTCAATAACTTTCTTGAATTACTCCAGAGCTATAATTAGTAGATGTGAACATTCAGATTCTATAAGCATTTTCAAAGCAGAAAATGGCAAAAACTGTATGCCTGATGTTATCTTAGTTTCTCTGATAGCAAAATTGGGCTTCCTAAATAGGCAGAACTTTCCTCACAGAAGTGTAGTCTGGATACAGCAGTACATAATTTTTTTTTCCCCTTGGGAAAGACTTTTAACAGATGTGCACACTGGTTATGGATATACCTTGGGAGGAAATAGTAATATTTTGCAGTGGTCTGTGGTATGACAGGAAGAATCAAATGGTAGGCAAGCATTGATTTCTTTCTGATAACTGAATATTGAAAATATACTCATCTGTGATATTGCACAGACATCTGTTTGAAAAGCCTCTCTTTGATACAGAGCACTCTTCCTTTGCATCTGCTGCTGCTTTCTCAATAATTTATCTGTAATTAATTATTGAGATACCTTTTCTTTAAAAAAAAAAATATAAGTAAAATCTTGACAGCACAAAACACAGAATCATGAATCAGTGTTGAGCCTCTCAAGCAGGGACTGAAGAGAAAGGAAGAAGAATTCTTAATAGCTCCCAAATAGATGAGATAATGGAAAAGGGAATACACTGCTCAGGAAGCAGATTTACAAATGTCATTTTTCAAGTGTCCTACAGGATGGAAGTCCCCACTTATTAACACCGTTTTAAAATGTCATTAGGGTCCTAATCTCCTAATGTGCCACACGTGGGTGGCTGCTGTCCAGATGCTGAATGAGGCCAGGGAGGAGGTGGGCTACATGAGAAGTGGGAATTCTTCAGCTGAGCAGCATCTTGGCCTACAGGCTTACAGATCCTCCCTGCACCAACCCCCAGAGAAACACAGAATCACAGAATGTTAAGGGCTGGAGGACACCTCAAAAGATCATCTAGTCCAACCCCCCCTTGCCAGAGCAGGATCACCCATACCAGATCACACAGGCATGCATCCAGCCAGGTTTTGAATATCTCCAGAGAGGGAGACTCCATAACCCACCCTGGGCAGCCTGTTCCAGAAGACAGAGAAGATTTTTAACAAAGTGCAACATGAGAAATTTTAAAAGAAAAAATTAATGGGGAGAAAAAAGCATCTGAAATGCATCCCTTTCAGCAACAGAATCACAGAATGTTAAGGGTTGGAAGGGATGTCTAAGGATCATCTAGTCCAGCCCCATGCCAAAGCAGGATCACCTAGGGCAGGCTGCACAAGGGGGATTTTGAAAGTCTCCAGAGAAGGAGATTCTACAGCTCAGATTTCTGAGGTTTCTGCATCACTAGTCACAGGTCCCAAGCAATCAACAACCATTTTTTTATGTCAATATATATTGAATTTACACTGGTACTAATGCATATTTAAAGAATTTACCTACCCTTAGCTGTACTACAGAAATTGAAATCTACTCTGCTTCCACAGCATCTTGCAATGAAAAATAACAAGGATGATCTTAAACAAACTTTTCTGGAGATGGTTTGCAAAATGTATGCAAGAAGTTGCTTTCTCTCACCTGGGAGAGGATAATTTCATTGTTTGCAACTATCTGACCATAATTTTAAGGAATTTGTTGTGGACCTTAAAAGAAAGCTTGCACTGCACTTTTAAGCCAAGGCAGTGGACAGAATTTGAACAAGGAAAATCCTTGTTAAAATACTCATAAAAAGGGAAGAGCTGCAAATTTCCCCTGATATCCTATATCCTTGGCCCGGTCATAGAACAGAATCATAGAATCAGTCAGGGTTGGAAGGGACCACAAGGATCATCCAGTTCCAACCCCACTGCCATGGGCAGGGACACCTCACACTACAGCAGGCTGGCCAGAGCCTCATCCAGCCTGGCCTTAAACACCTCCAGGGAGGCTTGCACCACCTCCCTGGGCAACCTCTTCCATTGTCTCACCACCCTCATGGTGAAGAATTTCTTCCTAATATCCAATCTGAATCTACCCATTTCTAGTTTTGTTCCATTCCCCCTAGTCCTATCATTACCTGACACCCTAAAAAGTCCCTCCCCAGCTTTCTTGTAGCCCCCTTCAGATACTGGAAGGCCACAAGAAGGTCACCTTGGAGCCTTCTCTTCTCCAGACTGAACAGCCCCAACTCTCTCAGTCTCTCCTCATAGGAGAGGAGCTCCAGCCCTCTGCTCATCCTGGTGGCCCTTCTCTGGACACCTTCCAGCATGTCCAGATCCCTCTTGTAACAGGGGCTCCAGAACTGGATGCAGTACTCCAGGTGGGGTCTCACCAGAGCTGAGTAGAGGGGGAGAATCACCTCCCTTGACCTGCTGGCCACACTTCTCTTGATGCAGCCCAGGCTCTGGTTGGCTTTCTGGGCTGCAAGTGCACATCGACAGCTCATGTTGAGCTTCTCGTCCACCAGCACCCCCAGGTCCCTCTCCTCAGGGCTGCTCTCCAGCCAGTCCCTGCCCAGCCTGGATTTGTGCTTGGGATTGCCTCAACCCAGAAGCAGGACCTTGCACTTGGTCTTGTTGAACCTCATGAGGCTGGCTTGTGCCCACCTCTCCAGCCTGTCAAGGTCCCTCTGGATGGATCTCTTCCCTCCAGCCTGTCTGCTGCACCACACAGCTTGGAGTCATCAGCAAACTTGCTGAGGGTGCACTCAATGCCTCTGTCCATGTCACCAACAAAGATGTTGAACAAGACTGGTCCCAGGACTGATCCCTGAGGGACTCCGATTGTCATTGGCCTCCACTGGGACATGGAGCCATTGACAGCCACTCTTTGGGTGTGGCCATCAAGCCAGTTCTTTATCCATCTCGTGGTCCAGTCTGATCAGTGAGACCAGTATCTTAATTTCAAGAACCTGCAGAGATGCCTATGTGTGATTGTCACATTGGCAGCCACAGAGAAGTGCTAATCATTTTCCAGGATATTCTTTGTCTCCACATACAGACTAAATGCTGTAAGTCAAGCCATTGAAGTCATTATAATGGGGTTCAGCAAGCCTGGGTTTAGGCACAGAAAGGTTAAATTATAGCTGCTGCTCTCCACATTAGGAAAAAACCAAGTATACCTCAAGGACCTAAGCTCTTTATAACCTTTGAAGCAGCAAATCTTTGATGATACTTCATAGAGTTCTGGAAGACAAACAGCTGCACCAGAACAAGTTATTATCAGTTTAATTATCAGATTCCAGCTGACACAAAGTCAAATAGCTAACACAAACTTCCAAGAGGAGCCATAGGCATATGGGGCTCATCCTGAGAGTCACTAGAGTAATTCACTCCTGAAAGCCCTGAGGTGTGATAATCACCTCTTCCCACAAAGAAGACATTTGTAACTATGGTGCTCAGATTTTGGTCAGAAGACTAAGAGAACATTGGGACTAATGGAAGGCTCAGCAAAATAAATGTCCTGTGTCACTGACTAACATATTTACAGTTGCTCTGTGTCTTTGCTCTAGTGGATAAAGCACAAAAAGTCCCAGGAATCTTCTGGGTGTGTCATTATCATCTTCATTACAGTTACTCAGGGACTGTAACCTAGATATGTGATTACCAAGATTTGAAATTAGTGATGCTATTTTACATGTCAATGCCACTTTCCAGCTGGTATCAATACAAGAAATTAAATTTGGTGTAAACAGGTGACACTTGTGTCAAAGACAAGGAAGCTAGAAACCTGCTGGGAACCCGAGGAGCCCAAGAAGTTCTTTCTGTGTTGCTGGACAATATGGCAGTATTAGAAGGCATCTCTCTCTGTGATAGATCATTGCCATTCCTGCCCCAATTCCCACCTTTTTGTTGAATTATTTCTTGAGCTGAATGTCCCCATAAATACAGGAGAAAAAATTTGAAATGTGGGTGCTTCAGTCTTCTGTGTTCTCCCTGTTGTCAATGGAGAGACAACCTTTACAATTCTCCATTGCCTGAAGTTAAACTGGCAACAGAAAACTGAAATAATCCATTTTCCACAAATTTCCACCATATCAGAGGTGACAGAGGCTGTCCAGTGGACAGATTTGGGGGCTGTAACAAATGAGGCCCCCAAGGTACACATCTCTGATGTCCCATAAAGCAACAATGCAACAAGATGTCCACCAAAACCATCTGAAACTAGTACTGAACAGGATTAAATGGGAGAAAATAACAAAGAAAGGAAGGAAGAAAGAGAAAAGGAGCTCAGAGGAAGAACTTTTGAGTCTGAGTCACTCTTCTAATAAAACTTCCTATAAAGTTCAAAAATCCAACTGCATTTTATCTGTGAGCCTGAAAAGATGAAAGGAGCAAGGAGCAGGAGCTTGTAACTTTCATGTTTATACACAAATACTTTGAAAGAACCTGCCTGTGCCTAACACCTTAGTCTAGGACTTAGAAGTGCAAACACAAATTAAGCAAAGGCTTTGAAGTCTTCAGCTACACAAGAAGCTCCAGCAGAACAAGGAGTTGTGAGGTAAGGCAGAGGAAGAAAGTTGTATACAATGTTGGATAAAGAGTGTGAGTGCAAGGAGGCATAGACAGAAGAGATGTATATTTTCATCCTCTGAGTTTTGCTTCTACCACATTGCATCTGTAGTGGGAATTTGGCTTGAAACACCAGAAAAGTGCCTGTCCTGACTTGGCAGCACTGTCAGAAGCCTTTCTGTCAGCCAGCGTTGGCTTCATGGGCTCACATCGAGCCCACTTGTTGAGAACATGCTTACCAGGGCTGGAAGGCTGTGGGTGGGTGCAACAGGAAAGCAGACATCAAGCAGGAGAAGCTCTGCTCATAATTCTCATGCAATAGAAATAATAGTGATATCATTCTTCCTGCTTGTGGTAATTTTAGGCCATGCCTAGGAAAATTTTCCACAGATTGCGTAGAAAAATGGTAGAATGCAAATAAATTACCATTGGATGTAAAAGGGAAAATAATGATAAGGTCTAAATTATCCCATTGGTATGAATATCTAATATAAAGTTAGTTGTTGTAAACTAGCTCTCTTTTGACTTCTTCACTCTAGCAGATACTAGCTGGTGCTTCTGCTGGCTTGCTGACCTTGGCTGCATTCTTTGTTGTGGCTAAGTACTAACAGGCTACCCTCTGCTCTTCTCTCTCTCTTTTACCTTGCATAGGGTGGAGAAAGGGAGCAAGGAGGGGGAAGCTGTTGGTAACCCCCTGGTTCTGTCCAGGGGGGGTTCCTGTGTTGTTTAGAAATTGTAAATACATGTAAATGTTGTATATTTTTGTACATATTCATTGCATTTCAAATTTTAGATTGTAGTTTTGCTCGTAAATAGAGCTTCCTTTGCTTTCATCTGAGCTAGTCTGGCAATTTTATTTTGGGGGTTGGGGGTGGCAATTTCAACCCACCATGCTGCTGAAGGTATCAGACACCAGCTACACACCAGTTCTTGCTGGGCAAGGTGGCAGGGGCCTAGCAACCCCACACCTTCAGCAGCAGGGCCACTCCACAGTGTCCCAAGAGAGTCCTTCAAGCAACAAAGATCAAAATATATGGAATTGGATGTACTGCGTTCAGCCTGAACTGTCTCCATGGGCCAGCTCCTTCCTACCCTCACTTCAGCACTTCTGACCATATAGCTCTGTCATCTTTGATTAGATGACTCAACTCAGCAGATACACTACCACACCACTTCAGTCCTTCACTATCTAGATTTTACCAAGAAAGAGCACACTGAGCTTTCAATGACTGTCAACACAACAACAAACCAGAGAGAGGAGAAACAATTAACCTCTGATGAGTGGAGACATGCTACAAATATCCGAGCTGCTAGAAAACACTGAGGAGAAAGTCAAATTCTAGTAGTGCTGCTGTGCCTGCAAGAATCAAAACACTATGTCTCAAATGAAAAGCTAGAACAAAAACCTGCAGAAAGTGAGTTCTTGTGCTTGGTTTTGGAGCCTGAGGGCTCCTCATTTTGTATACAGAAAATAAATACTGGCTTTGGCAGTACAGTGAACACCCTGCAGGGCTCTGAGTCTCTTCCCTCTGCCCCTGGTTCTCTCCTCCCAGAAATTCCTTTGAGGAATGAAGGCACTTTCATTTAAAACAACAACAAAAAAAGAATCTGCTTAATGGCCAAGAGCATGATGCAAACATTTAACCTCTGACCTCAAAGCTAACTTACAGTCAAGTGATGAGGAGCCACTGCCTACTGTTTTCTTTAAGAACAGTAACCATTTTCAGAGAGCAATCAGCCACCCCTGCTGGGTTCAGCACTGAAGTGTTATTTTTTTTCTTGGTCAAATCAAATATTTGGAGGGGAGTTCCCTCAAGTATCTCTGTAAATGCAAATCCTCAGATTCCTACTGAGCATGCAGATGTTGCTGTTAAAATGCATGGTCATATACAGAGATGTGACAGTTTCTATATCTAGAAATGTGCATATAAAATCTATATTCATGTAAGTATCAAAGGATGTAAATGTAGAATCATAGAGTCATATCATATTTGGGGTTGGAAGGGACCTTTAAAGATCATGTAGTCTAACTTGCTGCCCTAAAGAGAGATAACCTTCATCTAGATCAGGTTGCTCAGAGCCCTGTTCAACTTGACCTTGAATTCCAGGAATAGATCTTCTATTACCTTTCTGGACAACCTGCACCAGTGTTTCACCATCTTCCTTGTAAAAAAAAGTCTTCATTATATCTGCTCTAAATCTACTCTCCTTCAGTTTAAAACCATTACCCCTTATCCTGTTGGAACAGCCCCTGCTAAACAGACTGTCTATCTTTCTTACACTTTTTAAGTACTGACAGTTTCTATAAGGTCTCCCTGGAGTCTTCTCCAGGCTGAACATCCACAACCATCCCAGCCTTTGTTTTTAGGAGAGGTGATCCAGCCCTCTAATTGTTTTTTGTGTCCCTCCTCTGGACCAAACAGGTTCATGTCCTTCTTGTGCTGAGGACTCCAGAGCTGGATGCAGTACCCCAGGTGAGGTCTCACCAGAGCAGAATAGAGATACAGAATCATGTCCCTCACCCTGCTGGCCACACTTCTTTCATTGCAGTCCAGGATGCAATTGGCCTTCTGGGCTGCAAGTAGGCATTGCTGGCTCGTGTCCAGCTTTTCAGCCACCAGTATTACCAAGTCCTTCTCCACAGGGATGCTCTCAGTTCCTCAATTCCATAATTTCCCAGCCTCTAGTGATACCAAGAATTGCCCCAACCCAGGTCTAGGACCTTGCATTTGTGCTTGTTGAACCTCATGAGTTTCACAGGAGCCCACTTACCAAGCTTATCCAGGTCCCTCTGGATGGCATCCCATCCCATCCCATCCCTCTGGCATGTGGATCGCACCACTCAGTTTGGTTTCATCTGCAAACGTCGTCAGGGTGCACTCGATCCCACTGTCTGTGTCACTGATGAAGGTACTAAACAGCACTGGTCCCAGTATGGAGCCCTGGGGGAGACTGCTTTTCACTGCTCTCCATCTGGATATTGAGCCATTAACCACTACTCTCCGGATGGAGCCACCCAGCTGATTCCGAACAGTCCATCCATTAAATCCACATCTCTACACCTCTTGTATTGGAGGACCAAGTTAAAAGCTTTACAGGAGTCCAGACAGATGACATTCATAGCTCTGTCCTTGTACATTCCATCACTGAAGGACACTAAGCTGGACTTGCCCTTGGTGAAGCCATGCTGGCTGTCTCAGATCACCTCTCTGTCATCCTTGTGCCTCAGCACAGCTTCTAGGAGGACCTGTTCCACAATCTTCCCAGGCAGAGAGGTAAGGCTAACAAGGGATCTTAAAGTGGATATCTTCCAAAGATACATCTCTAGAGGATATGAACAATTGAGCACCATGTGCATCCAGTTCCTAAGGAACCAGAAGAAGTCTTTATTTCTTTGTTTTTCTTTTTGAGACCTGCTGTGAAAAGCTCATTGGTTTACTCTTAGTAGTTCAATAAGCTTTAGACAGGAACACTAAGCACAATGGCAAAAGTTAAACACTCCTACAGCCAACAGTTTCATGAAAGATTTTTCCTCTCCAAAGCAAAATTCCTCTACTGCTTTGCTTATAAGGACAGATTCTGTAAACATAAATTTTATAAAGTTTTTCTTCCACTCAGTGCTGAGCTTTTGGTCCTCACAGCTGTCTCTAGGTCAAAATTAGATGAAAGAGAAAACTTTTCTAAGCTTGCCATGAGAAATGTTGTGTCCCAAGTTACAGAGAAATATTAATGAGTGTACTAATGGATAGAACAAGGAGCTTTAATGACTTAGATCCAGCTGGCTGGAGCCTTACAATCTATGAAGGACTGAAGGGAGGCTCCCAGAGGGTCTCATGATGTGCAGATTGTCAAATAAAACCTTGGATGGGTTTCCTGGGAGTGCTCACAGACTTAGTAGTTTCAGGCACCAATTCAAGAAAATTGTCTTATTCACTCTCTGCCACTGTAAGATACTCCAGAGCCTTCAGCTCCCAGCAACCCAACCAAGGGAAACTCCCAGTTCCCAACAATCTTGCAATGTGCTTATCTTCAAGCCCAGGTTTCAAATCCTTGGATTAGATCATACTTTTAACTGCTTCCCATAGTGTGCTTGACCATTATGTGAAATGGGTTACACAGTTCAGAATCTGATATATTATGCCACATAACCAAGTAAAATCCAGGCTCTTGCTGTTCCGTCTAGGAAGAGATGCTAAGTTGATTTGAGAGCCACAAGGAGTTTTATCACATGAACTGTATTTGGTGTTTGCTTAAAGCCAGTGTCACAGTCTCACAGTATATGAGAGGTTGGAAGGGACCTCCAGAGATCATCAGGTCCAACCCCCCTGCCAGAGCAGGATCACTTAGGGTAGTCCACACAGGAATGCATCCAGGTGGGTTTGGAAAGTCTCCAGAGAAGGAGACTCCACAACCCCCCTGGGCAGCCTGTTCCAGGGCTCTGTCACCCTCACTGGAAAGAAGTTTCTCCTCATGTTGAGGTGAAATCTTCTATGTTCTAGTTTGAACCCATTGTTCCTTGGCTTATCACTGTGAACCACCAAAAAGAGCCTGGCCCCCTCCACTTGATACCCAGTGTCAGTTTAAGGTGCTTTGCAGACCTCAAATAAGACCAGCAGTTGTCATTATTTGCTGTTGACTTCTTTAATTTTACTACTCTCTGGCAGTAAATGCAGCTGCTTAACCACAACACACAAGAAAGTTGTTTTAAGGCCCCAAGAACTTAAACAACTCCAGAACAGATCAAGTCTAGCACACAGAAGAAGGCATTAAAAAGACAATTGTGTTCATATTGGGAGGTGATAACAGCTATCACTCTCTTTTTATAAACAATGCTGGATGAAGACTCCAAGATTCACTCCAAATGAGTCATGATGATTACTACAGATCTGCTACTGCGTTTTTGCATGCAAAACACACTTCAGTTATTTTTAATTGTAATATTCTGCCAGACAATACCAGATGACACACCACTGGATTAATATAATCAGAACAGATGCATCTTTTTCTAGTATCTGAAGGGGGCCTACAAGAAAGCTGGGGAGGGACTTTTTAGGGTACCACGTAATGATAGGACTAGAGGGAATGGAACAAAACCAGAAGTGGGTAGATTCAGATTGGATGTTAGGAAGAAATTCTTCACCATGAGGGTGGTGAGACACTGGAAGAGGTTGCCCAGGGAGGTGGTAGAAGCCTCATCCCTGGAGGTTTTTAAGGCCAGGCTGGATGGGGCTCTGAGCAAATTGATCTAGTGTGAGGTGTCCCTGCCCATGGCAGTGGGGTTGGAACTAGATGATCCTTGAGGACCCTTCCAACTCTAATTCTCTGATTCTATGATTCCTCATAACTAGCTCAGTTTTCTATCAAGAGGAGCAGCAGCAAGCAGCAGAAAGCACAGACCTCTCCTTACCACCTGCTCCAAGAAAAGGTACAATGGCTCCTGGAGAATGTGTAAGGAGTTAAGTTTGTCTCAACATTGTCGCATGATGATATCAACCAAAGCAGCTGAACAGGGTATCTCATCCTAAACTTAGCTCTGTGACTCTAACCAGGGAAAAGCAGAAGCCAGTGCTGCTATGCAAGCTGGAGCTCACAAAATCACAAGTTCCATGGTCAAGAGTCTTGTCATGCAGGCTGGACCTTACTGCACAGATGCACCTGAAGGTCATGGAATGGCTCAACAGTTTATGGGGGTCTTCAGACAGAAAGAGCCCCCCAGAGATGGCTGACACATGAGGTTTAGAGCCAAGGAGCACTCAATTAACCATGGGATTTGTGCTGACACCAGCTGAACCGAATGAGGGACTGTGACCACATATGAGATGGGAAATGGTATAAAACCTCAAAGGTAACAGCCAAGTTTGAAGCTTTCCCACCAATCAAGGCCTTCAGGACCTGTGAGATGTTGCTGAATCCATGGTGGTGACTATCTCTTTGCTTTTGTTATTTCTTGCTTTTCCTCCTTTTCTATATTTCTAACTTTTCCCCCTGCATATGTAAGCAAAATAGAAGTCAAGTGCTTCTCTCAACCAACTACTCAGTTCCTTCTCTCTTTCCTTCAGGGGATCCACAAAAGAACCTTCTCTTCCACACCAGTGGATTAAGGCAGACTGTTGTGTCCCTGCTGAGTTGAGATCGCCCTGGGCATTGCTGCAGCCACCTCTGCTGCAGGACCACTGTTCATGTTGCTATTTCCAAGGCATATCTCACAGCACTGGTTGACAGTGGCTGCCAGAGCATAACACCAGCTTAGGACAAAGTCACAATGGTGTGAGAATACCTTCCAAAGTTTACCATTCTCTGGACCTTTCTCATGTACTGGATGTGAAGGATCAGAGCCCTGCTGCAATTTCCCAGAAATGTCTAGCAAAGAAAAATGTGTGCCCTTGAGGGTCACTGATCCCCATAGATGCCTTAATGTTTCCTTGTCCTTATCTCTGAAATAGTAGGTAACAGCAGTCCTTGGCTTCCCAGGGATAGATTTAAGACTGCAAAGTGTTCCACTATCCCTGTGTTATAGAGACATGGATCTTCCCTATAGCGAGAGGCACAGGCCCATCTTCTTTATAGAGCTGGATCCTGCATCACAGCAGAGAAGGAAGGGTCACATTATACATTTTTGAGGAGATTTTCATCACAGGATCACAGGATATTAGGGGTTGGAAGGGACCTCCAAAGATCATCGAGTCCAACCCCTCTGCCAGAGCAGGACCATAGAATCAAGCACAGGTCACACAGGAATGCATCCAGATGGGTCTTGAAAGTCTCCAGAGAAGATGACTCCACAACCTCTCTGGGGAGCCTGTTCCAGTGCTCTGTGACCCTCACAGTGAAGTTCCTCCTCATGTTGAGGTGGAACCTCCTGTGCTGTAGTTTATATCCATTGCTCCTTGTCCTATCACAGGGTGCAGCTGAGCAGAGCCTGTCCCCTCCCTCTTGACACCCAGATATTTATAAATATCTATCAGATATTTATAAACATCTATTAAATCCCCTCTCAGTCTTCTCTTCTCCAGACTAAAAAGCCCCAGGGCTCCCAACCTTTCCTCATAGGGCACATGCTCCAGTCCCTTAATCATCCTGGTAGCTCTCCACTGGACTCTCTCAAGTAGATCCCTGTCCCTCTTGAACTGGGGAGCCCCAAACTGGACACAATATTCCAAGTGTGACCTCACCAGGGCCTCATGTCTCATCTTAGCTACTTGAACCCCTGTTGCTCACCAGCACAAAAAGCAAAAACAAACCACCAAAACCAAAACAAAAAAAAACCCAGGATGTCATGAGTCCCTATGAGAAAGTAAGCCTGATAGAACAGTTGAATGTAGGAAGCCAGGTATGTCTTCTTGCAGAGAGTGGCACGAAGCAGATTATGCAGCTGAAAGGAAACCAAGACAATCTTTATGTGGTTTTAAGGACCATAAGTCTGGCGCCGACTCCCAGAGAATACTTCAATCAGTGGCACCGTTGGCCTGTCGACATGGGGAGATGGTATTCATAATGCTGCAGAATGAGAAGAGACTGGCTGACAGCTGGATTTGTCATCACTTGTGGTTTCTGAGACTGACAAGCAGAAGAAATGCCTCAACATTTTCAGCAGCAGCATTCCAGGTCTTGGCAGGCAACAACAGAGCTAATTATGAGGAACAAAGCAATTGGCCCCTCCCATAATTTTTCTCCATCAGAATTTCTTGTGTCATGAAATAGGATGAAGAAGATTTTGCTCCCTCAAGTCTTACTTCTACCTAGTCCCCTTGTGTCTCTTGGATAGCCTGAGCTTGCAGGTCTGTTAGAAGTTCAAGCTAGCCTTCAGTCACACTCCACAGCTTCCCAAAGCGTATTCTGTAGCAAAATAAAGACATCATTCACTGTGGGAAGCTGCCAGCACACAGCCATGACTGCAGGTTTGCTGCAATTTCAGCACCTAGCTTGCTTATCAACTCCGAAAGCCTGGAGTTTCACAGCCTCTGGGCAGGTCAGTGGAAAGCTCAACACCAAGATTTCTCCTGTTCCTTCTCCATGGCTGTAGGGAGGCCAGACGAGCCTCTGCTTTGCTTGCAACCCCATGACTCCTCTGAAATTCACCTTTTCCTGGAGAAGGAGTTCTCAGTTACAAATATTTTCCATCAGTAGTTGAAATCTCTCAGAGTGTTTCTCCAAACACTGAGGTATCTGATACAATTTACCAACAAAGAATCCATTCTGAAGGCTTTTACTGTGGTTAAAATCTCTCTGAATTATTCTCTCTTGCTCAAAATATTTCCCTTTTCTCCCTGGAGGCTGTGAAGATGAAGAAACAGCGACATGTAGAACGACAGCAAAAACTACAGCTTGCCTTCATGAGGTGGAATCTGCTTTTTCAGATGTGCACGGTGCAAAATGCTGGCATCACCAACCACCACTGAGCTCCTACCTGCACAGGCTGTACAAACAATAACAGCTGCAGAAAGGCTGGAGCTGCTCATTGACCAACACCTCTCCCTGCCTGCAATTTAAGGACTGAGGGTATGACTCACCCTGCTTAGGCTGTGCTCCATTTCATTTTGCTGTTGCATAGTGGGGCTTCACTCTATCTGCACAATTTCTGATGCTACAGATATGTCTCCAGGAGAGACAACTCTCCTGATTTACTCCACTGTTGTGCTATTTTACCAGGCAGAAAGTAGGCAACGTGGAAATGCTGGGCTTTGAGTCATTTCACAAGTAGTATTGCTACCCCATTGAAGCACTCTAAAGTGACTTCTGCCCATACCAGAAAGCTAAAATGGCTCTAAGCCTCCGGCATATCAGCTTAAAAGCATTTCCTGTGGTCTCCTCATTTCTTTTGAGAATATCCTGTAAGTGATGTATAACCAAGGAACAAATACAATTTCTCAGAGTGCTTAGTTTTCTCTTTGGCACAATCTGTAGTTGCTATGTTCCAAAATCCTCCTGGGAATTGAATTATCCCAAGTCCTCCTGTCCTGGACCCCTCCAACAGATTTAGCTGAAATTAGCTAATATATCAGAAGTATGAGATATACACACACAGAGAGAGTGAGACTGTACAAACTATACTGAACCAAGCAGCTGTAAGATGTGTAATTTAATCATGCAAACTGATATTTACATTGGCATGAATTCCCAGCCCTACCTGTGACAAGCTCTCCTGCACTGATTGTCTCTCAGCCATAGGCTTCAACACTTTTTATTTTCTCTTTTCTATGCTTTGTTTTGTTGTGTTTAGTTGTTTGGGTTTTTTGGGTTGTTTTTTTTTTTGTGTGTGTGGGTTTGTTTGTTTTGTTTTGTTGGGGTTTTTTTATGGGTCTGGTCTGTGTCTTCCTGGGATTCTGGGATTCCCTTTAGTGGCTAAGATTGTTATTACCAAGAACCAATCAAAAATGCTAGGGAAGTCTCTTCTAGAGAAACAGCATCTCTCTCTCTCTGCTTCCTGAGTGATGTTCAGTGCTTGCCACAACCACCCCACCTGTGAAATGTCCTGACATCCTAACTAATGTGGGAATGGGTAAGCATGTTCTTTGGATCAAGGCATAATGCAGGTTGCCATTATTTGTTAAAGTCTATTAGCATGAATCAGTTTCATCCCTCTCAACACTTATCAAAGTTTCACCTTCCACTGGAAGGTTCCTGTCTTATACCTGTAGGAACCACCAGGAGACATGAAGTATGACAACACACAGAAAGCTTCTGATGAAGGAAAAACATGGGCTGGGACTGTGAATCAGCACTGGGAAAATCTCTGCCAAAAGGCTTTTCCAGCTTTCCCAGGCAGTCTGTCTTTTCCCATGGGCTCTCCCAGCTTTGGTAATCAGCCACATATTAAAAATGATATGCCTCCACCAGCATCAGTTCAGCTGGCACCCCAGTGATTTCTTTTTATTTTTTTTTTTTTTAAGAACTGGCCAATCTAAACTTCTTTACAGAATCACAGAAACACTCAGGCTGGAAAAGACCCTCAAGATCACCAAGTCCAACCAAGAACACTACCCTACAAAGTTCACCCCTAAACCATATCCCCAAGCACCACATCCAAACCACCTTTAAACACATCCAGGGTTGGTGCCTCAACCACCTCCCTGGGCAGCTCATTCCAATGCCTGACCACTCTTGCTGTGAAAAAATTTTTCCTAATGCCCAGTCTAAACCTACCCAGTCATAACTTGAGGTCATTCCCTCTTGTTCTATCACTAATTACCTGTGAGAAGAGACCAGCATCAGCCTCTCTACAACATCCCTTCAGGCAGTTTTAGAGAGCAATGAGGTCTCCCCTCAGCCTCCTCTTTTCCAAACTAAACATTCCCATCTCCCTCAGTCACTCCTCATAAGATTTATTCTCATTCATTTAGGTGAATTCCACCTTGGAACTAGAAGCAAAATTGAGTCTGATGCTTAATATGTTCACAGTTCCCCGAAAGAGAGGAAGACAGAGAAAACACAATTTGATAAAGCAAAACTTCCCAGCCTCCTTGCCCTAGAAGCATTTTTTTTCCCTAGGAGCTAATAGTAAAACTTTTATCTGGTCTTCCATAATTGCAGAGAATTGACCTAGATTACCATAAAACCTGAACTCTAGAGGAAACTGAACTTCTGACAAAGCAGTCCAGATTTTAATTCAAATAATAAATACCTGGAGGTACCCTTTGGACTCCATTTAAATGCCGTTATCAGTCTTCATGGACTGAAGAAATAGAGGCGTTGAGTTGGCTTTCAACAGCACTGAATGGGCAGGCAAGTGTGGGAGTTTAAATGATAGATGCTTTTGGTAAGAAGCACATCACCATCATTCATTTCATCAGCTGCAGGGAAAAAAAAAAAAAAAAGAAACAAAACCAGCAAAAGTTTCATAGAAACCCAACAGAGATGATAGTTTAATGGCCTAATAGGATGTGTGCTACAAGAGAATGAAAACATAAGGATTATTTAAGCATGGAATGATGAATACGACCTTATCTGACTCAGGAAGAGTCAGTACAGCTGCATCCTGATGCCAAATGTAAATAAACCAAGGCAAGTTATGCAGTGAATGATTTGGATTTGCTGCCCTATATTCAGCAGTGGAAAGTAAAGCACAGCAGAGACTTTAGAGAGCGAGGCACCTCTGATCCTTTCTCCAAACTCTTTTGTTCTCAGGCCAGACACGGGTGCACGAAGATTAACAGCTAGTTTTGTGTCATTCTCTTCCTACTGTTTAATTTCCATAGCATAGTTACAGCACTTGTAACAAATATGGCCATTTCCAAAGTAACAGCAAATGTTTATCATAGGGAATGATTCTCTATACTGTAGATGATTCTTATTCTTTATACTGTACATGTCCACAGAATTTTGTTTGAGCTATTAAAATTCACATTTTGCAGCTAATGTATAGGTGACAATTAGAATCAATATGAGACAATACCTCATTAAAAAAAAAGAGGACCAATAATCAGAACTGGGCTCAGTTACCCATCTCTTCTATATCTGTGACACAAATACAATAAAGCACAACCCTCATTCGTTTAAACAGAGACATAAAAAGTTTAAACTTCAAAGAAACTTAAGAAATGTACTAGAGAGACTTCCAGGGAAAGAAAACTTTAGAGCTTTATTCAATGCTTTTCATCCCCAGGAGGGTATGACTGAGAGGTAGATCCACAGTGGAAAAGGATCATTAACATCTCCACTGACTGGACAGCTCCATTAACAGGCAAAATACATGCTGTCTCTAGAGAGGGAGAAGAGTGGGATTTGAATAAAAATAATAAAAAAAACCCCAACACTGAAGATTGAGAATTGTTTGTGATTTGTGCATGGACAGAAATAAACAAATTGCTTGGATTCTGTTTCTTGCTCCCCCGTTGCCTCTCGTGGTAATCCTCAGTATGGTATAGCCTAAGGATCAGGTTCATCTTGGATAAATCCATTCTTACTAAGGCTTGAAAACAATCCTCAAGCTCATAGCTACCTGAAAGCACACTGGGGATTTCCAAGGGAATGTCATCTGTGACACAGAGTGCAACAGGGTGATTAGATATGTGTAAAACATTCCCTATAAACCTGTCAAGGGTGGTTTCTTCAGGGTGGCTGAGAACCGTGTGGATAAAGATCAGCTTTATCTGCAACATGCTGAGGTCTTCTTCCTTGGAAGAAGACACCACCAATGAATTGTGTGTCCATAGCAGACCAGGGTAAACAAGGTTAAAGTGTCGAGAGAGAAGGATGTAGGCAGGGAGAAGGTCATCCACTTATTGGCCTCTCTCATTGCTTAAAATCAGAGAATTAAGACTTGCCTTTAAGTGTCCTGACCTGGAAGAGAACTCCCTCAAGAGCAGGGACTTCCCACTGCCATCCCCACAGTAGCTTTTCTAATCATTTCTTTCCCCATCACAACAATTGAACATCCCCTACTTTTCACTTATTATTAAGAAAGAATGATGAACTGGAAAGCAGGAAAGCCAATCCAAATTCCTTTTAAATACAATGAGAGCAATGAGAATGTGAGCCTTTATAGGAAGGAAGACCAATCCAAATTCCTTTTAAATACAATGAGAGCTATGAGAATGTGAGCCTTTATAGGAAGGAGGAAAGCAGAAGGAGATAACTTTGATGAATCTGAACATCTTGAGAAATTCTAAGTGAAGAAAAAATAAAAACCAAAAGGTTCATCCAGGAATGTGCACAGGTATCAAGGAACAGGCAATTTCTTGGAAGGCCAATGTCAGGACACCAACTCAGCAGGGTTTTGAGAGATCTCTGGATTAGACAAGACATAATAATTGTCATTTGATAGACAAGTGCTCTAAAGAGCCTTGAGTAGAAGAAATATAGATATTGACAGGAGATGCACACAGAAATCTTGCCACCAGCAACAGCTCCAAGGCAAGGATATTTCCTAATCAAAATGGTCAAAATAATGCTACAAGCTATGTGAGGTAACAGCTTGATAGGCAGCACTGAGGTGAAGATTAATGATCAGTCTCTAACCACCTAATTGAAGCTGAATATCTGAGTGCAGCAAATCACACCAAATATGGTGAATATAATCAAATGTACTTCCTGGGCCTTCATCTGCAGAGAAAATACTTTTCCAGTGCTCCTGTACATGCCTGGTTCCCAGATGACTCAAAGCCAAATGCTCACTTCACACTGCTGTCACTGGAGACCCAGGCAAAGGTGCTGCCCATATGAGGGTAATCATGCACGGAATTGCAAAGCCCATTCACCTGAAATGCTCCCACATGGGGGGTTAGTTGTGCTTTTGCTGCCATGGCTGATGCCTGGCAGAGATGCCTGGCTGTAGTGTTATGCAGGATGATGAGCCACAGTTCTGGTTCTTTCAGCACATTTCCTGACACGCCTCTGCCCTGTTTTCTCCAGCAACCTGGTCACTAGCACAGATCCACCTCTCCCTCTGTGCCAGCAAAGCTCAAGAAATGAACAGTCCTGGAAAGAACCCAACCTCTGTAAATGCTGTCCCTTATGTGAGAAAGCTAAACAGCAGCATTAGCACTGCTCAGGGCAGAGAGCAAAGCTCATACACCCTGACTGCTGAGCCACACACACTACAGCAAAGTAAACTTGACATGGGCCTGCAGTTCTTATCCCAGGGCATCTAGCTGGGCAATGAAAGAGCTGGATGCAGAGTCCTTCAGCAATAGATGACTTTCTGGGGATCTGGTAGTCCTGAAGATGGTGGAAGGCAGAGCAGGTGCTGTACAGTCAAAGTGCACATGTATATTGACTTGGAGTCAATACAGAAGTGTTAAGCACATGCTGCTTGTTCTGTGAAAGGTCTATGACTGAGTGGCTACAAATATCTGTTATGGCTTGAAGGAAGAATGCATCATCTCTACAGGCTTTGGCCTAAAGGGAAAAAATTGTGGGATGGGGTAGGATGGGATAGGGTAGGATGGGATAGGGTAGGATGGAATGGTTGCTGCCATCCTCTTCCAAAAAAATGAAGGAGCTTTCCTATTGCACAATTCAAAGTGTATCAGCAGGGTTACAGACAGCTTTATCTCCAGGGTAGCCTTTTGCTTTGGCAACAAAACTGCCTAGAAAACACAATTTTATTGCCACAGTTTGCAATACAGTGGTGAATGCTAAATGATAAAGCTTCACATTCAGGTTCTGAGAAAGTGCAGAGAGCACCTGTCTGCTCCTTTCCATGGATCTGAGAAAAACAGATATATTTGCAGCTACTTCTTCTGCTGCAGATATTCTTGTTTGTGTTTCCCTGACCTTCAAATCTGTTCAACGGTTAGATGAGTCTAGAGGTATTCTGTCTAGATCGAGTAGACTCCTTAGGTGTCTCAACACAGTCTGTCTCAGACCTAGATCTTCAACCAAGATCCACTACATCCTGTATAGAATCATAGATTCATAGAATCAACCCTAACCCAACCCCCACCTGGCTACAACCTCCCTTCAGGTAGTTGTAGACAGCAATGAGGTCACCCCTGAGTCTACTCTTCTCCAGGCTAAACACCCCCAGCTCCCTCAGCCTCTCCTCATAGGGTTTGTGTTCCAGGGCCCTCCCCAGCCTCGTTGCCCTTCTCTGGACACGTTCCAGTACCTCAACATCTCTCTTGAATTGAGGAGCCCAGAACTGGACACAGTTCTCAAGGTGCGGCCTGACCAGTGCTGAGTACAGGGGAAGAATAACCTCCCTTGTCCTGCTGGCTACACTATTCCTGATCCAGGCCAGGATGCCATTGGCTCTCCTGGCCACCTGGGCACACTGCTGGCTGATGTTCAGCCTACTATCAACCAGCACCCCCAGGTCCCTTTCTGCCTGGCTGCTCTCCAGCCACTCTGTCCCCAGCCTGTAGTGCTGCTTGGGGTTGTTGTGGCCAAAGTGTAGAACCCTGCACTTAGCCTTGTTAAATTTCATCCCATTTGCCTCTGCCCACTCATCCAGCCTGTCAAGATCCCTCTGCAGGGCCCTCCTACCCTCCAACAGATCAACACCTGCTCCTAACTTGGTGTCATCTGCAAACTTACTGATGATGGACTCAATTCCCTTGTCCAGATCATCAGTAAAGATATTGAACATGATGGGGCCCAGCACTGATCCCTGGGGGACACCACTAGTGACTGGCTGCCAACTGGATGTAGCACCATAGAATCATAGAATCAACCAAGTTGGAAGAGACCTCCAAGATCATCCAGTCCAACCTATCACCCAGCCCTATCCAATCAACCAGACCATGGCACTAAGTGCCTCATCCAGGCTTCTCTTGAATATCTCCTGGGATGGCGACTCCACCACCTCCCTGGGCAGCCCACTCCAATGTGAAGAACTTCCTCCTCACATCCAGCCTATACCTCCCCTGGCACAACTTGAGACTGTGTCCTCTTGTTCTGCTGCTGGTTACCTGGGAGAAGAGACCAACCCCCACCTGGCTACAACCTCCCTTCAAGCAATATTATATTCTAGCTCACAACAAACATTTAAGGAGCCTGTTGGCAACAGCCATTGCTCTGACCCATGTGCAGCTACAAGGTAGCCCTAATTAGTGAAGAACAATAGCTTCTCTCTTACAAATTGCAAGAAACATTCAAGTCCTCCCAGCTCCTCCCAATTCATTGTTTTCAGTATTTCAGACCACCCTCAGAAAAGTTACTGCAAGACTCTCAGATGCAGTGATTGTATTTGCTACTGCACAACTTTATGAGTGTGTACACCACAGAGCCTAACTTCATGGCAAGAAGATTTATGGTGTAATTACTTTAGTATATTATTGTACAATTTGCAACTAATGGAAAAGAAATTTACTGGCTACACTTCAGCTGTCAGGAAGCCTGTCTGCAGAGTGTTATTAGAGTGGAAAGAATATGTGCTTCTCTTCATGAGTGGGAATGTTAGCTGGCAGGCATCACTTAACCTGATCAAACATTTTAAACTTGATCAGCTACCCATATCATAATAAGTAAAGTTTCCTGCAAAGAAAATTAATTATGCCTTATAAAGGAAACAGAGACATTTGATCTTAAGAAGCAAATAAGCTTAAGAAGCACACCCATTCCCAGGAGAGCCAGGCCCATCTAGCCTGATTTTTTTCACTTTCCAGCCAAGTGTGAAAATAAAGAAGTCCACGTCCTCTTTTAATTGCTTTAACTGGCAGTGCTTCCCAGTGGACTTTCATGTTTCACTTGGCCTTTTTTTCCCCCCAAGCTGAAAAAACTACATCTGATTAATAATCATGTAATTGGATTTCCAGTTCAATGATTAATGTCTAACATCCAGTACTTCAGAAGAGCAAAAGCAGAGACTTGTCTTCACTTTTGACAGAAGAGCTTTTTGATGAAGAAAACTTCATTCATATCAAATGTTTTGCACTTAAATTTCTCAGCATCTTGCCTAGATCCCTTTAAGTTGGATGCCTGGTAGTAACCATCCCTTTGATTAGAAGCATAGAAACTAGAAGCATGACATTGAATGAAGGAGGATAGAAGGGTTCAGTAACAGTTTTCAGAGGCCCTGGCAGTCAAACAACTTAATTTAGTAGAAGACCAAACTCAAGACCCTTGGAAATAAAACAAAAGTTTCCTGTTGAAGTGGTAATATAAAAGCTACTACAAGCTGATGGGCATCTAAGCCTGAAGTGAATTTAGCCTGGATCAAATCACAGTGGATGTGAAAAAGTTTTGTTTGATCCTTATATTTGGAAGGGACAGAGGGAATGAAGTAGAGCAGGCAACTGTGGCTGTATCTGTTCCTTTTCCCACTGTGTTTGGAGAGACCTAGTAATTAGCTCTGGACTCCTACCACACTGTTGTTACATAAATCGTGATATAATATGTCCACAGCATAAAGCTTCCCCTCACAGGAACAGAATTGGAGCTCTTTTCAATAAATAAATAAATAATGTGTTGGGGGTTTTTTTAATTAAAAAAATAAAAATATACAAGCACCTTTGTTCCATACTGAAAATGCAAACTTGGAACGTTGCTAAGTCAGACTCTCATCCAGGATCGTGTATGGTGAGCAGACCTCCATATCTTCCACTTCAATCTTCTTCCTGGCCAGTTTAAAGCAAGTAAGAGGGTATTAGACAAATCTGAAAATAAAGCAGACTATGGGGCCCCATAACCATAGCCATATCAGAAGAAAACAGTGGCAAAATGTCCAGTCTCAAATATTTCAAGGAAAAAAAACCCTTCGACTCACCATCATCTTGCCACATGTCCTACTAGTGGGAGCTGAGAAGAAGCACCACCACATTTTGAAGTATAATGGTGACAATCTGCTCTTTGGTAAAGCCTTCACCCTACACAATAAAAAGACTTGCATTGCCTTCAGCTAGTGTTCAGTAAGGACCCTTCAAAAGGCAGTGAAGTGTTTATCTTGGCTTCTTTTTCCTTGCTCACCATCCTCCAAGCTTCTGATCCCTTCACGTGTGCAGACTACCAAACAGCAATCCTCCATCCATGTGCTGATCTGATGGAAACACCTACACAGGAACAGAGGCAGTCCAAAAATACTCACTGAGGAATTCAGCCAAAATATTCCTAGGTAAAATAAATTAATATTAGGTAATAACCACAACACTAGCAATGAAACCAATAATAATTACAACAATAATAACAGCAACAGCGTGCCTTTGAATTTCTCTGAGCATAGATTTGTGTATTCCCTTAGCATATCTCACAGACATATTTCACTGGAACATGGATAGGTGACTCTAGTTCTTGTCTCCTGCTACTGTAAGTGAACTCAATTTCATGGCATTTTTCTGGAACAGGCCCATAACTCATACAGAAGAAATCAAGGTACTATGAAGCTCCATCACCCTTCAATCTGGGATGTGTGGACATTTAAGCCTGTTTTAGTGTGCACAGCACATTGCAGGCAGGAGGGAGTCTGAGATCCAAGACAGTCCAAAGGCAGCCTGTTGTCTCATGCTTGGTCCTATTCCTCTGCTGCTGCAGGACGCCAGGGTACCCAGAACATTGGCCTCTAAGGTTACATCTGCCAGCAGACACCTCTCATCACTACTCTACTAGAAACCAAAATAAATCATTTAACCTCTTCCTTGTCTGAGTTTCCTTTGCATAAAAAAGGGCAATGGTATTTGCATCACTTCCAGAATGATGAAAAATCTTCCACGCAGTTGTTTATGTAAAACAAGCACTGTGCAAAGGCAGGCAATATCTGTCTGTGGCCTCTTGACCTGAACACCAAATACCTGAGCCTTCTACACTAACAAGCTGATGAGTACTATTATAGTAATTATGTCAAATTAAGCCAAAGATGACTTTGAAGGTCTGCTTACAAAACAAGAGCCAGGAACATAACAACTAATGAAGTCTGCTGCTGTCCTGAAGCTTACTCTGTATTAAACCCTGGTATAATTTTCTTTTGGTGTGGCTTGTAGGATGTCTCCAATGCCAAAAAGTTCTGCTTCTTCCAAAATGCAGAGCACTCTGGCTAGGCAGGGGGGCAGCTTGGCCTGTGGAAATGAGGAGGCAAGCAGGAGGGAAGCTCAGTCCTTGGTTGTGGTCTTCATGCTGCTGTGGCTTCTGACCAAATTTCAGGGGTACGCCATGGTCACAAACCTATAGTTTGTGGTTCTCCACATCTACACAGTGAAGAGCTCCACAAAGCTTTTTCATATTTGCTGCTTCCTGGATTAATCCGGGCTGCAAGACTCAGGGAGGGCATTTTGTGCTTCAGGAGAGAAAATAATTGCCCTGTCTTCTTCAGTTCCTTCATGAGCAGGCAGCCTGGAAAGCCGGCACAGCCCTCATACAGGTTCCATGAGATGAAGGCTAGAAAGATGAAGAGTTAACACATCTCTTGCCCAGAATGACTGTATCTCTTTTGATTAGCTACACCCATCAGATAACTCTGTGCTTCAGGAGGAGCAGCTTTTTTTCTGTCCCATCTCTGAACCAGGCTGATTTACTAGGTGAAGAAAAGATCTGCTTCACACATAGCAGCGAGGGATGAAGACAAAGCTTCCCTCAGAAGTGTGTTGGTGGCACTGAAGTAATTCACACACAAAATGGAGGTACCAGAGACAGTCCATGTACTTCATCATTCTACATGCACTTTTATTTTCATTTCTCCATCAATTACTTAATCAAGTGACTGCAGGACAGGTTATATATGCTATCCAGGAAATTCAGTTTCCCCATTAAATGACTGTAGCCTTACAAACAAAGTCTGACAACTAAAAATTATCACTTTAATCCCTTTTTTTATTATTGTTATTATTTTGTTTTCCAAATTACCATACTCAAATCCCTGCTGTTTCCTTTCTATCTGTCCAGAGTGAGTCTGATTCATTGAACAGCCTTTCTCCCTTATCTCACTCACGTTAAGCAGACGCCAATAAGTAGCAAAGGAAATTCTTGCCCTGGACAAATGTAATCCAGATCTGATTGGCTGCCTTCCACAAAATTCCCCATGAAATTTTTTTCTCCATACCAGCTTGATAACCCAGGACATTGGGTATTTGCCAGCAGCTTTAGGGACAGCAGCTCTGTAATATAAAAGGGTTTTTGTTGCTTCCAATGTGAAGACTTCTGAGGTCAGACCCCTTATCAAAACAGACCTGCTACACTTTTTCATGAATGTTTCTTTCAAAACAAGCTCCTTGAACTTTACTCCTAACTCACCCTTTAACACAAATCACTTATTATATTCATAACAATCAGGATTCTCCTCTTGGTCTTCCTCTCCTGCTCTTTCCTCTGCTGAGCACACCCCGTGTTGTCAGAGAGCTGCCTGGTGGCAAAGCAACCCATTGATAAATTGAGAGGCTCAAGTTATTCAAAGGGAAGCACTCGAGCAATCCTTTTACACTTCCTTGAGGCTAATGCAAACCAAGAAAATCAATAGGTTTATATTTTTAAAGCAGATTAATGAAATCAGATTAGCAACTTGTATGAACATTTTTGTTCACAATCAATACACTTTTTACACTCTGAACTTTTTGTGAGGAGAGGGAGAGGGAGAGGGAGAGGGAGAGGGAGAGGGAGAGGGAGAGGGAGAGGGAGAGGGAGAGGGAGAGGGAGAGGGAGAGGGAGAGGGAGAGGGAGAGGGAGAGGGAGAGGGAGAGGGAGAGGGAGAGGGAGAGGGAGAGGGAGAGGGAGAGGGAGATCACTTGCTCTACTGGTTTCCTTCCTTCCTCCCAGTCTAAATGTTCTCTCAATGCTTCCTAAATAAATCTCTAAATCCTGTTTGAAGTAACCTGTAACTATTTTCGATTATACAGCAGACAAAGGGAAGAACAGAGTGAAGGGACATAAGCTTGTCCCAGGAAAAAAAAAAATACCACAGATCTGACAGAAAGGTACTAAATTGATTTTTCCAATGAAAACAATGGCTCCATGACAACTTAGCTGAAGGACTACAGCATCTTGCACAGCAGAGCCATGCCCTATTTTAATACTTGATACTAATGTGATCAAAAGGACAGGTAGCAAGACACAAAATGCTTCTTGGCTTCCTTAGGTTTTCCAGACAGGTAACATACCTATTATTACATGAAATCCCTGTGTTTTGGAGTTTTCTGTTGGTTGAACACATCATATATATGAATATAGTACCAGTAACAGAGATCATAGTTTAGAGTGAGACAGATTGCTCTTTCACCTCTGCCAAAAGGGGCAAAACACAATGGATTGGATAGAATTGGAGAGTTTAAATGGAAATGCTATTCACAACTACATACACAGTACAAAGCATATAAAATACACAAAAAAACATAGTCTGGGTTTAACACAGAACCCCATCAAGCCAAAGCTTCCCACAATCCTCCCTTTAAACCAGGCCAGCAAACCCAAACCTTCATGCCCTCCCCCTACCATGCCTCTCTACCCCTCATACCACGCCATTGTGACACAGCTGAAATTCAGCTTGGCAGCTCCAGTCCCCAATTAGGCCATTCCAGCCCAACACCAGGCCTCCCCAACAAGAGCTAACAGCCTGTGCATCTTCCCAGGAGGAGAGAGGGAGGGGGGAAAGGGAAGAAAACTGACTCTGCAGCCAGTTTTAGAGGGATGCAGGACTTATGGAAATGAAATACACTTTTATGGTCCACCTCCTGGACACTCTGGAGCTCCTGGAGGTCTGTAACTTTGTGGTTCCTAAAGGCACCTAGCCTCTAAACCATCATACATACTATTGCTATGAAGCATAAGGCAGGTTCTTTGACATGTTACATGCTCACCAGAAAATAGGAAAGCAAATTTGCCCAATGTTTTTTTTTTTTTTTTTGCTCCAGCCTTGCTCAGTTCTTACTGCTCTCTCTGATTTCTCCATCACCTTCCCATGCTACATCCTAATTGAAATTAAACTGTGGCTCCTTCAAGACAAAAGTGGCTTTGTTTTTGCACTAACTCTACTTAATGCTACCATTTTCCTATTGAGGACAGCTCCAAGAAAAGAGCCTTCTTCACATTTGCAATGCCAACAGTGCCTACTAACCAAAGTCCTGTCTGCACTGAGCAGCCAGCACCAGATGTCTCAGAAGCGGTTACAGAACTTGCAACATTGTGCAATAATTCCTCTTAGGGAAGTTTGTTCCTAGTGGCAGGATGCTAGTGGTCATCTTGAGCATTCAAATACAGAGCTATTAAGGATCTTTCACAGTGTTTAGGAGGCAACAGGCAATACAGTGAAGAAGGAGGCAATGAGAGGCTTTACAAAGCATCTCGAACCGCAGACACATTTTGTTGGTTTTAAGCATTCATCCTGTTCCTTTCTATAATTCATGCAAAGGTGATCAGAGTCCTCAGAATTTCCACAGCCAGAGGGGAGGAGAGTTGCAGCATGTACAATCTGAGCATCATGAGTCAAGCATATATATTTTAAGTACTTCTGCCCCTGCAGAAGACCATGCCTTTCCTTTTCTGAAGAGGGAATTTCATATTGCCAGCATGGATTTACCAAGATCCTCGGCTTGGGAAAGTCCTCAGCTAGGTTAGGACCAACCAGTCAGTGGTCTGGACAATCCTGGTGTGCTCAGCCAAAACAGAAGACAACCAGACAGATGGTTCCTCCTTAAACCACCAATATTTGATGAAATGGAACCATGATTGATAGGACTATATTTTTTAGCATACAGTGGAGGCTTAGCAGCAAGCCCTCAAAAATAGCCTAGGTTAGTATGAGACCTCTCCAACTACCCTCTTACAAGTTCATATAAACCCAGCCATGCCATGTGTGTTGACCACCACGACACAGCACAGAATAGAAGCACAGTCAAACTAGGGTGGACAGATAGTCCCTGGAACAGCAGGTTGTCTCCAACAGCAGCCATGATTTTTCCCACACACATTTTCACAGCCTCCAGCAGTTTGCATCCTGGATGCACACAGGTTTTTCAGCCCACGCAACACCTCACATCAGGGAGTTCAAGAGAAAACCTCACCTGAACTTCCTCACCTTTGCTTAAGGTGACGACATGTAACCAAGCTAAGACTCTCAAGGGAAATTTGAAAGGCTGAAATTACAAACTATAAAATGAGTAATATGCACTTATGCACCTTAATGGGACTGCCAGTGGCCAATCTGGTGCACTTTAGACCCTTATTAATAGCCAGGCTCCACAGGCAGTTGAATAAAACACACTTCCCTGAAGTGATCTAACAGTAAGGGAGGACTGACTGGGGATGAATCCTGTTCCCCTGAGTTGCTCAGTAACATGCAACTGCTCTGCAAACAGACCAGTTGTTGTTGCTTCCCCAGTTCCTCCTGGGTTTATCTGTGGCACAAAATTTTAAGCATATTGACCAGGTGCTGGCTTTTGTTAGTACATGTCCTTGAACTGACACTATGCTTCAGGTGAGTGAGTGAAAGAATTGGCACCTGGGATGGAGAACTCAGAAGAGGGAGGCAGGGCAAGAGGGAAACAAGAGGGCAAGAGGTCTATTCCGGTTACAGATAAGGATCTGAAATCACCATGCCCACACAAAAGGCAGGGGCAGAAGTAGCTCACCTTATAAAGGACATATTTGCACACATTTTATGCTTCAGAACTGATCCTAAAGTATCCAAGCTGGAGTTCAGGTCCCACTTCAACGTCTCCCTGTGTTTTTCCTAGTAATGGTGCCATCTGCTTTAGCCTGAGAGGCTGTCTTTGTTAGGTGAGACAGTTTGGGATAAAAAGAGCTATCTGCCAACAGCCTACCCCTAGCCAAGACAGGCAGGTGGGTAAACCTGAGGCTTTTCTGTCACTGAAGATCCTAACCCCAGGCTGGCTCTTCCAGGTTGTTCCTGGGTGTGCCCTAAAGGCTACAACCATACTGTGGGCATTTCTAAATGCATCCTGGTCTGCAGATGCCCAAACTGTGTGCAGACTGCACACGTCGTCTTATATGGATCCATTGCTTCCAGAGAAGCAGCAAGCCTTGGGCAGATCTGGGGTTAGGCATGTGTCTAGACAAGCTTAGAGACAACAAGTATTCTAGCATGGTGAAGAGTTAGTTAAGTTCTCAGCAGCCAAGTTGAAAAGTTGCTGAGGAGAAACAGGCACAGTAAAAAGCATGTGCTTGGCACTGTCACTTCTGTCCTGTGGCCACACTTTTGGGGTCCCAGAGGCACTTCTCAGCTGTCAACCTGCCAGGGGAATTCAGCATTCTCCAGAAGCTGACTAGCCTTCAGGCTCATTCCTGCAGCCAGGGACCATGTGGGGCCAGCCCCACTCCAAGGACTCATGGGCTGCCTCCAAGTTGGGACCTTCTTCAACCTCTTGCTAAAGACAAACTGCTTCTCTTTTACTCCTGACTTATGCTGGATCTCTCTTCCTTCAGCAATGCAGCTTCAGCAACCCCATATGACAATGGTGACTGCAGCTCCCCCAGTCCTCTTTTCCCTGCATGTGTGTTGCAAATGGAAGTGTAGCAAGGGAAACCTTGCGTGGTCCTCGCAGGCATCTCTGAACTCATATTGCTGCTTGGTTCCAGAACTAGGAAATGCTTTTATTTTGAACAGACTTTTTTCTAGACACTTATTTTCGAGGCTACTGCAACATTTTGTAGTTGTAAATTATTCTCTTTGCATGTGCACAGAGTTAGCAGCCAGAGTGATTCTCTCCATCCTGTCACTCCAGTTGTCCACAGCTAGTGGCCTCACCCACGTTCATTTCCAACTTGATTAGACTGAGGGCTTGGTTTCACAACTCTCCAGCAGAAATTAAGACAGAGCTGGAGCAGAGCACTTCAGCTAAGCACCTCACAAATTCTGGTTTGGGGACAGCTAGCTTCTGTTAGAAGATGAATACAGAGCTGACCAGCTCAATTGCCATCTATCACTAAATATCTCAGTAGGAAAAGAACATTCCCTAACAAGTTCTATGGAACATGCTCTCAGCTCACCCAAAGCAGTCGGGGATCAACTTTAATGTTTATTACAAACCAAGCGCAATTAGCACACAGCCATCAAGTCCATCATCCTGTGGCATCAATAACCTCACAGCTCTTCTCTGGCTTTTCTGGTTCTTTTCTCATCCTTTCCTTGCACACCATTTGGTGTTCCCTCCACTTCTTCAAGCCTTAAAAGACCTCCTAGTTTTTGTGTTTCTGGTTACTTTTTGAGGGATTTGCCCTTCTCCTCTCAATTCTTTTGGCCATTCTCCATCTTCCTCATGTGAGCCAATGAACTCCTGACAGCTCCACCTCCCATCTTGTGTTTTGCCATCATTGTCATTTTGTTCGTGTGCATATGTGTGTGTGAGAGAGAGAAAACCAGCTAGCACAGCAACACGGTGTGGGGGGTTGGAATCCTGCTCTAACTGGAGGCAGAGTGAAACAATCCATCTCTCCTTGCAGCAGCTGCTCCCCTGAGGACCAATGGCCATAGCACAGTGGCAAAAACCAATCTCACAGCCCAAGGAACACCTGGGAGAGCCTAGAGGTCTGTGCTTTGATATGCACATTTACCACTGGGTTTGCTGAAGCTGTACAGCTGCACTTCTCCCTGCACAGTTCTGCTGTTGATCTGTGCTGGCTTTCAACTTTTATAGCAAACAGCTGCATTCCATGAAGAGACTGGGTAGGATTTAATCAATAAATGTTAAAAAATTGTCCATTTTTTTCCCCTCTCCAGACTCACAGCACATCTTTTTCCCCTACCTGCTCTGGATGGCTTTTCTGTCTCTCCCTCTTGCCTTAAGACCTGCACCAGCAGCTGTAGATCTGGTGCTGTGCCAGGGACAAGATACTCTCCTACATTGATCTTGGACAAGCAAGAATCACTCTTGATATAAATCACTGATTTTTAATAAAAATTAAGACTGAATCCTACAAACTCTATCCATAATCCATTACCTCTGATACATCCTTCTCTCTCTATGACTCAGCATCTGGTAGAGAGCTGAATCCAAACTTTCTACACGTTAAACCCTTCGCCAGAATGATTTCTTCTTGTATTTTCTAGAACTGTACAAAACCACAAGAGCAGTTGAGTGAAAAATGCAACAATTCACAGTCTCTTAGCAACAATGGTAAAATATGTGCTTCCTGCTTATTCATTTTGATTAAGAAAATTATTCATAAGGCATCAGATGTTTGGAAAGAAATCCATCTTGTGGTTTATTAATCAGAAGAACAATATACTCCAGCCTATCAAGAGAGGTAGCTTCCAGGGCTGAAAGGCACTGCTCATTATTTTCTGATAAGACCTTACACATATCTGTTAATCTGATACTTGATGCTGCCTACCAGTTAACATTCCCATCCCAAATCTACTTAGGCATACATTCAATTTTTAGGACACAAGGAGTACTTTTGACTATCAAGCTGAGTCTGTTTATAATACTTATAATATTTTCAATTGCTGTGTTGGAACACAGCTCAGAGAAGTTGCAATGTTTTTACAAGCTCAACAGCAGAAAAGAGTTCAGCACCTCTCCCCTCCCCACCACCTCCTTGCTCTGCATCCCACCCAGTCCACCCTGGGACCACCAACATTCCCTCCTCCCTTGGACTCCTTCCCAAGATCCTACCTTCCCACGTTGCAGACTTAGAATCATAGAACCAGCCAGGTTGGAAGAGACCTCCAAGATCATCCAGTCCAACCTATCACCCAGCCCTAAGCAAGTGCTACTTCTTGTAGCACTGTGTCCTTGGGCTTGCTCCAAGCACTGCTTCTTTAATGCTAGACACTAGATGTGTAAAGGCCAAGTGAAAGTGTCCACATTAACATTTTATGCTCCACTTGCACCTCTAGATCAACACTGCACATGCATCTCACCCAACAGTAAACTTACTGAGCACAAACCTGGATGTTAACAGGGGGTAAAATGGAAGAGGATTCTGTCAGGTGCCTCTCAGGGGCATAGGGAACCATGGGCTTACTGACCACAAAGCTGGTGGGTGTCACCTGGAGGCAACTGGAACCCAAACTGGATGAGTTTTTGATAACTCTTGAAAAAGCAGGGAAGTCACCATGCTCCAGAAAGCTGGCTGGGAGCCAGATTTCCTCAGGCAGCTGAGGATAGGATGCTGTCCTAGATTGTGATGGTTTTAAGACTGTCTTTAATTTCTTCTCACAAAGTTCGAGCAGAAAAGTCAAAGAATGCAAATAAATCACTGCTGGGTGAAAGCAAATAATGATTATTCTAAAGACTAAATCTCTGTTAACAGGGAAAATGTCCTTACCAACATGCAACAAAACGTTACAAACATAACCACTATGGTCTGAAGTTTTCCTCGAGGGAAATGGATGGAGCTGTTGCAATACCATGCCATATGGAAGGAACACCCATGATGGCATCTGGACTGAGCTAGCCTGGTCATTGTCAGGGTGGGAGGGGGGATTTCAGCTCTCCACTGCATGGGGAACAGATCAGACCTTTCTTGTTCACGAGCTGTGCTTCCAGCCTCTGGTAGATCCACTGGAACACAGTATCACCAGAAGGACACGTGTTATAGACATAAGGAATGACAGAAAAAGCCCAACTGAATTAGACCCCCAAAGCTTTACAAAAATAGATGATTTTCTTCAAACTACAGCTAGGATATTAAAGGTAGTGAACATATAATTCTTAATTTCTAGGCATCAGTGAAAATAATTACCATCCTTTTGGGAGTATTGTAGTGACTGTGGCTGGTAGATCTCTAAATGAGACAATATTTCCTTTTGATATTGCATTATTAAGATAACTGATTCCTATACCCAGCCAAATGTTTCATATAACTTTTTCCTCCCTTTTCTTAATGTGTGCAATTGTGAAAGAGCAGCACTGTGGGGATTTAGTGGTTGTATCTCTTTATGAGTCTGAACAGTGACATGGAGGACTCAGTGAGTTTATTGATTTTAATTTCTTATATTTGGGATTTATCTTCTCAGCTTTTACTTAACAGCTGAGAATGCTCAGTGTTTATATAGAAGGTTTGCTACCCAAGGGCAGATTTCAGATCCTCCTTTCTTCACCTATGCATTTACTCGTTTGTTTCAGGATGGATACCAGCTGCCAGGCTTTGATCAAGAGCAGCTAAAGGATTCACTCAGAGAAATCACTCCTCTCTCTCAGTCTCCAAAGCCAGAGCTGAGAGTAGCAGGGGCTTTAAGTACAGATCCATGAGTATCAGGCATTCCCTTTTATGATCCTTTGTTATTGAAATGTAGATTCTGATCCCTGAGATTTGGTCTGAAAACCCTGAACCACAAGGCACAGAGTCTGAAAGGGTGTGAAAGATGTTATCATCTATGTGTGGCAGGATTTCTGTTTTCCCAGGAAGACAGCTGGAATAGCCCCTGAAGCCAACGGAAAGAAAATCCCCTTTTCAGCCCATTACATAAGTACCACCACCCTGCTTTGCAGCAGTAGTGAGGAAAAGCTTAGAGAATTGTTAGTTTAAACCAGACTTGGCAATTCTTGGGCCATTTCAGTATAGGAAAGATTGTTCAGCCAGGTTGATTTCCTTCCTGGAGCATTAAAGGACTAAACTAATAAAGTGCTTTATGACTGAGAATTCCTGTGGCAACATAGGGAAGATGAAGATCTATGAAACTAGAGATGGGAAGTATCTGTCATCCTTGGAAGAGGTGTTTTCTCCTGTGGATGCATCACTGAACTTTGGTGCCAGAAGGAGCAATTTCTGCCCATGATCTGTTGTTCACCTTGCTAGCTTAGCTGCTCTTTTTCCCGTGGCTCTGCTTTCATCTTCTTCATCTTCCTTAACATCTATGAGGCAAGTATTTATACCTTACTGTGTCTCTACCTTCCAGCACACGGAGCCCCAGCCCCAGGCTGGACATTGCTGCAAACTTAGTTGTTGCTGCCAGAGAGAATTAATGGCCAGAGGTTGCTAGGGGTAATGAGCTGTAATCACGACCTTGTACTGTAATCATGACCTTCTCACTTAACTGTCTTGGTTCAGCAACACATGAATTGATACATGCCTGTCTTCAAAGAGTGTTCTCCTTATGTCCTTCCATCCTCCCTTCCTTCTTTCTTCCTGTACCACCAAACCTGGAAGGTTGTTCCAGCTTTTTCCCAATCTTCTGTTTTGAGAGGGGATCAACACCAGCCAGCTGCAAGGTAGGGCTATGCCCAATGCTATTTCCTGTTCCACGTGAAGGGCCAGCATGCATTCATGCCCATTATGTGTGCTGCAGTGGACTCACTCACTCATGGACTCACTTCTTTCTGCTGTGAGATTCCCTCACCCCCGCACTGTGTTTTCCTTGGCACAGCGAGTTAAGACAAGAAGGAATCTCTACATGGAAACCTCTCCAGCTATGAGAAATGTTTCCCCCACGTCCATGTCCTAGCAGGAGACCTACTGCCTCCATAATTACACTTGGAATGTGGTGACGTCTCTGTGCTTCATGACCAAACATAGTCTGCCATCAGGGTGCTCAGGGGTGGACTAGGCTCTAACAGCATTAACCTGGGGTCCCTTATCTCCTGCTTTCGTCAGGCTGTCCATCTGTATCTATTTGGGGAAAAGTTGTGCTGCCTGCTGCTCATGATGCCAAGCTGCCTGGCAAAGGAGATTTGTTGTGTTTGTGGTATTTATGCTCTTCCACTTTCAGCTTCTTAGGCAGAAGCAGTGAGTCAGTCTCTTGCTTTATGATTCTTTCCTTCCCAGCTCTTCTGCTCTTGCACAAGCCTTTCCTAAAATCCATGAATGCGCAGTTCGAGCTGATCCATAAGATGCTCAGTGCTTCAGCTTTGCTTTCTCCCATGGACTATTTAAATGAGGACCAGTTAATATTTTACCTGATGAAGGGAAAATGCACAGGAGTGCAGTTCTACTATGTTGTCCTCCAGCCCAGATGTCAGACCTAACTGAGACCAGCGTCACAGTAATCCTGTTGGCAGGCATGCCAGAACTCACACTTTGTACAGTAGCTTCAGATAAATCCTGGTATTTGTGAGTCCTCAAAACAACCACAGCACATTTTAATCAAGCAAAGGACAAACAGATCTCACTTAGACTGAGAGAGGAAATTATGAGGATGATTTCATCTCTCCATATCTAATGAAGACTATGACAGATGGAGGAACCATGGGAAATACTAATAGAATGCAATAGGAAGAGATCAGAGCTGTCACTGCAGGGAATGCCTAACCACTCTGTTGTCCTTCATCCCAGGCACCTCTCAGGCTGTAGAACAAGAGTTGCTTGCTTTTGCAGTCATGGACACATACAGCTCCTCCTACAATCTGGTCATGCACTGACTCCTGTCCAGCTCAGTGCTTCTCACACACATGCATCTTTCCTTGGGAAAAGCTGCTTCAGGTGACCCCTCCTCTTAAAGCAAGATTCCTATCTCAAATATTGGACTGGCCTTATTGCATCTGTGTGCCCACAGTGAACAGCACCTGCTGATTAAACAGATGCAAAGTATCTTTTTAGCACTAGGATTAATAAAACTTAAATCTTAAGACAAGAGTCTTCTCTTCATTCTATTTTTCTCCATCCTATGGATTTACTCAGGTTTCTTCCAGAAAGTGTAGCTCAGTTTGAATTTTGGATTAACAGCTTAATTATGCCTACTAAATTCAGATTTATCTCTGCTGATCTACTCCAAGAAGAGGTGAATTAGCCCTTTAGGATCCCCATGGTAGCTTGGCTAAACTGCTTACTGTGCTGACTACATAAAATTTACAGTTATTTTGATAGCCTTCTACTACATTGTGCAATACAGATATCATTCAAGACAGTGGAACATCATCAGCCTTTAATGATTGCACCTGAATCAGGTGGTAGGTGGGTTCATGGGCTGCAGTCCAAGACAAGCAGTTAGCTCCAGGGATCTTTGCAGAGAGATGGAGGCTGAATGTGGGGAAAAGGGCATTTAATTCCAGTTTCTTTTTCAGAGGGGCTTCAGGCAGGAGGAAGAAAAGGTTTTAGTAGCAGAGAAAAGGAACTGCTGAGGTCTGAACAAAGAGAAACCAGCCACTGTCCTGAAGTCAAGTGTCCTATCATTAAGCACCAGTCCCTTTTACCATGCTCTCAAGACACTTCTGAGAGAAGCAATTGCAGCTGCATGCTGACAGAGCTGTTTCCCTGCTAAAGTCCTGCTTGAGCACACCAAACCCTGACGCCTCCCCGCAGGGGCTAAGCCCTACAACAAGGCTGGGGCAGTCCAGAGGGTGAGGCAGAGAATCTGCCCTCCAGGGAAGGCTTTTCCCTGTACCACAAGACCAGCCCAGCACTCATGCAGGAGGCATATTTCAAATACCGTACATTGACAAGTAATTGCTTAAAGTAAAAAATAACCAACCAGCTTTGGAAGATACGAATCTAAGGGAAAGGAAAAAATAACCTACTGGTGCCCAGCCTAACAGACAGCCAGTCCCTTGCTATCAGATATACAAAAAAATTGTCTCATTATTTAACCACTGTTTTGCCCTCCTCAATACTTACTGCACTGTGCATCTCTTCCACTTCCTGAGCAGCTACCATCCCTGAAGCCCAGCTCCGCATGGTGCTGGGGAGGGAACATTCTCTGGCTCCACCTGTAGCAAGAAAAACACTTTTCCAGGCAGAGGAGGCAAAACACACAACTGTCCATTTTGCAAGTTACCCACCTGAATCACAAAAGAAATCTAGAAAAGAATGATGCAGGAGATGAGGTAAAACTGGAGAATTAGAATTAGCCCCATCCCACTGGGGAAGGAGATTTCCAGCTCACCTATGCAAACAAAGCCAGGATGAGTTCAAGTCATTAACTCAGAAGAAAAGAAAAGGAAGAGGAAAGGAAGAGGAAAGGAAGAGGAAAGGAAGAGGAAAGGGAAGAGAAAAGAGAAGAGAAAAGAGAAAAGAGAAAAGAGAAGAGAGAAGGGAAGAGAAGGGAAGTGAAGGGAAGAGAAGGGAAGAGAGGGGAAGAGAGGGGAAGAGAGGGGAAGAGAGGGGAAGAGAGGGGAAGAGAGGGGAAGAGAGGGGAAGAGAGGGGAAGAGAAGGGGAAGAGAGGGGAAGGGAAGGGGAAGAGAAGGGGAAGGGGAAGGGGAAGGGGAAGGGAAGGGGAAGGGAAGGGGAAGGGGAAGGGGAAGGGGAAGGGGAAGGGGAAGGGGAAGGGGAAGGGGAAGGGGAAGGGAAGGGGAAGGGGAAGGGGAAGGGGAAGGGAAGAAGAGAAGAGAAGAGAAGAGAAGAGAAGAGAAGAGAAGAGAAGAGAAGAGAAGAGAAGAGAAGAGAAGAGAAGAGAAGAGGAAGAGAAGAGAAGAGAAGAGAAGAGAAGGAAGAGAAGAGAAGAGAAGAGGAAGAGAAGAGAAGAGAAGGAGAAGAGAAGGGAAAGAGAAAGAGGAAAGAGAAGGAGAAAGAGAAAGAGAAAGAGAAAGAGAAAGAGGAAAGAGAAAGAGGAAAGAGAAAGAGGAAAGAGAAAGAGAAAGAGGAAAGAGAAAGAGAAAGAGAAAGAGAAAAGAGGAAAAGAAAGAGAAAAGAGAAAGAAGAGAAAAGGAAAAAGAAAAAGAAAAAGAAAAAGAAAAAGAAAAAGAGAAAAGAAAAGAAAAAGAGAAAAGAAAAAGAAAAAGAAGAAAGAAAAAGAAGAAAGAAAAAGAAGAAAGAAAAAGAAGAAAGAAAAAGAAGAAAGAAAAAGAAGAAAGAAAGAGAAGAAAGAAAAAGAAAAAGAAAGAAAAAGAAAAAGAAAAAGAAAAAGAAAAAGAAAAAGAAAAAGAAAAAGAAAAAGAAAAAGAAAAAGAAAAAGAAAAAGAAAAAGAAAAACAAAAAGAAAAAGAAAAAGAAAAAGAAAAAGAAAAAGAAAAAGAAAAAGAAAAAGAAAAAAGAAAAAGAAAAAGAACCCACACACCTTTTTTTCTGCTGTAATAGTTTTTTCTGCCAGATTAGTGAGCTGATTCAGCCATTGGAATGGGCTGCCCAGGCAGGTGGTGGAGTCGCCATCCCTGGAGATGTTCAAGAAAAGAGTGGATGAGGCACTTAGCACCATGGTATAATTGATTGGATAGGGTGATAGGTTGGACTGGATGATCTTGGAGGTCTCTTCCAACCTGGTTGATTCTATGATTCTAAGAGGAAAGCAGCATAGTGAGCAGTAATGAGCAAGGAGATGATCTTACCCCATCTTATGGTACTCTTAGTCCATAAAACTGGTGAGACAGGGGTTGTACTTCAGCACTTTTGTGCACTTCGTGATCTGAGGAGGGTAGATTTAGACTAGACATTAGAAAGAAATTCTTTACAGTGAGGGTGATGAGACGCTGGAACAGATTGCCCCAGGGAGGTCATGGATGCCCCCCTCCCTGGAGGTCTTCAAGGTCTTGAGCAACTTGGGCTAGTGGAAGGTGCCCCCACTCATGGGGTTGGAACTAAATGATCCTTAAGGTCTCTTCCAACCCAAACCATTCTATGGATCTATGAATCTGCAGAAAGCATAGTTTATAACACAGCCAGAATAAAGCATAATCTGTACAACAGTCTCTACATAGGAGTATAATATAAGCTTCACAATATATTGGGGGGAGGGGGAAGTAG